>NC_048231.1:58952274-59113427 GCF_002007445.2 Ailuropoda melanoleuca
CCTCTCCCACTCCCCCTGCTTGTTCCCTCTCTCGCTGGCTGTCTCTATCTCTGTCAAATAAATAAATAAAATCTTTAAAAAAAAAAAAAAGTCATCCCTCCAGTCTCTTTCAGCTGATTTGTTTAGACTATTTACATTTAATGTCGTTATTTATGTTTGGATTTAAGCCTACCATTTATTTTCTGTTTTTTTCCCCCCGTTTTTCATTCCTCTGTTTCCCATCTCATGCTTTCTTTTGAGTAATTTGAATCTTTTTAGTATTCTAGTTTGTTTATTTACTGTGTCTGTGTTTTTTACTGTATCTCTTTATATAATATTTTTTGTGGTTGCCCTAGAAATAACAAAATACATCCTTACCTTTTCATGGTATTTTACTGCTTCCAGTGGAATGTAGAAACTTTACCATCATATTGTGCCTATATACCCGTGACTTCATTGTATCACTGTGTTCCTCATTACACCTACATACATTGTATCAGTGTTATACCTTTGGTTTTCAACCATCAAGTAGAGGTTTGAAAACTTGAGAGAAGAAAGTCTCTTATATTTACTCATACATTCACCGTATCTGTTACTTTTCCTTCATTCCAGATGTTCCAAGTTTCCACCTGGTATCATTGCCCTTCTGTTTGAGGAGTATAGTTTTAGAGCAGATGTGTAGGCAACAAATTCTACTTTCTTTGTTCTAAGACCCTTATTGCACCTGTATTCCTGAAGTATATTTTTGCTGGATATAGAATTATGGCGTGGCAGTTGTTTCCTTTCAGTGTTGTTAAAATGCTCTTCTGCTGCCTTCTGGCTTCCATTTCTGAAAAGATGCCTGCAATTATTGAGGTCATTTCTCCTTATAAGTGATATGTTATTTTTCTCTAGTTGCCAGTAGAGATTTCAGTTTTGTTTTTAGTTTTTAGTAGTTTGATTATGTTTCAGGGCATGGGTTTTTTTTTTTAGGGGGTGGTTATCCTGTTTATGATTTGCTGAGCTTCTCCAATCTGTAGCATTTATGTGTTTTACCAAATTTGGGGGAGTTTTTAGTCATTACTTCTTTAAAAAATTTGTTTTCTGCATTGTACTCTCTCTACTTTTAGGATTCTAATGACACAAATGTTAGGCCTCTTGGCATTGTCACATAGGTTCCTGAGCCTTGCTCATTTTTTTTTTTAAACGATTTATCCATTTCTTTTTTAGAGAGCAAGAAAGAGACTACAAGTGGTGGGAGGGGCAGAGCGGGAGAGAGAGAGAATACTCGGGCAGACTTCCCACGGAGCAGGGAGCCCGATGACACCGGGCTTAACCCCAGGAGGTGAGATCATGACCCGAATTGAGATAAAAAGTTGGCTCACCATCTGACTGAGCCACCCAGGTGCCCCAACGCTTGTTCATTTTTGCCCCAAATCTTTATTCTTTCTGTGGTTTAGACTGGAGAATTTCTATTGATCTCTCTTCACATTCACTGACTTTCTTCTGTCATCTCTATTCTGCCATTGAGCGCATCAGTGAGTTTTAAAATTTTGAGTATTAGGGGCACCTGGCTGGCTCAATCAGTAGAGCAGAGACTCTTGATCTCGGGGTTCTAAGTTCAAGCCCCATGTTAGGTGTAGAGATCACTTAAAAATAAAATCTTTTAAAAAAGTTTCAGTTATTCTATTGTTTAGTTCTAAAACTTCTTTTTGATTTTCTTTATAGTTTCCTGTTCTTTGCTGGGACTGTCTATCTTCCATTCGTTGAAAGGAAATTTGTCCTTACTTGTTAGATCATTTTTATAATAGCTGCTTTAAAGTCTTTTGCAGGAAATTCCAACATCAGCATCATCTCAGCATGCAAGTTAAGATTTTTCTCGTTCTCCATATGTCAAGTAATTCTGTACTGGATTCTGGGCATTTTGAATATTATGAGTCTCTGGGTCTTATTTACATCCAGTAAAAAAATATTGATTTTTTACTTTAGTAGGCAACTGACCTGGTTGGGGTCAGGCTTTAAGTTCCATTCAGCCTTCTGTGGATTGTGGTTTCCACAGTGAGTTCCACTCTTAAAGTCTTTGCCTTGCTATTCAGATCTGTCCTGCATGTGTGCCACCTGGTGGCCAGTTTGGGATGTGAGTGGTGGTCTATCAGTTCATAGCTCCATCTAGAAGCTTTTGGTATACTGTTTAGAGTCAGATTCATACATGTGTCACTTAGGGGTGATCCCAGGGATTTAGAAACAACTTTATCAGGTCACTTTCCTAAGTCTTTCCTCTCTACAATGTCCCCAGTACCTTCTGGTTCCTGGGGTGCCCTTTTTATTCCTCCAGCCGGAAGAAAAACCACAAAAAACAAAAAAACCCCAAAACCCCCAAAACAAAAACCAGAGACTTTCTCCCATTCTCTTGGAGTTTTAGAAGACCATTCTTCTGTTCCTTAAGCCGAACCAGAGGGTTTCTCTGGAGCCCACTTCCAGTTCCAGGGTACCTTAAGTCTAGACTGGGCAATGCCAAAACTAACAATAAGGTAAACTCAGAATGGATTCAGAGGTACTTTGACCTCTGGTCTTCCTTTCAAATCCATCTGCTACTATTTACCTTACAGAGTCCTCAAATTGCTGGCCATGCATTCTCCCTGGGTTTATAGCTGCATTCAGTGGGAGGGACAGGGTGGAGTAGGTTTACCCCACCTTACCTGGAAACTGGGGCTGAGTTTTGAATCACATAGTTAATTTAATCAATACCCTAAAAAATGGACAGGTGGGTTATTCTTCTTGCCTTTTAAGTTGTGTTTCTGAGAATTTTGTCTTCTCTTTTCAAGTCTTTATAACAGTGCTTCTCAACTTAGCTTCTGATTAGAATCACCTAGAAAGATTAAATAAAATATCCGAATGTCCAGGCTATCCCCCAGACAAATTACAGAGAATCTCTGTGAGTAGAACCCAAGCATCAGTACTTATTTTTTTTCTTTTCTCTTTCACACTCCTTATCCCATTCCCTAACCCTCCAAACCTGCTCTTCCTATAGATGCCTTATTTCATTCATATTGTCACCATACACCAGACTCCCAAGTAAGACATGGCAGAGTTGTCCTGAACTCAGGTCCTGAATCCTTCACATTCAGGCTACTGTCCCTTTTGCCAATGCTAATTCAGAAATGTTTTCAAATGTGACCCCCACTTCCATCCCCTCTAAGCAAGCCCATCCTGCATCTGGATGACTGCATGGCCGTGTCTTCAGTTTCTCTCTCATCACTCCCTCTCTTCTTGGCAATAGCTCTCAGGGCTATGGGGGAATCTTCCTAAAATAAGAATTTGGGGGCACCTAGGTGGCTCAGCTGGTTAAGTGTCTGACTCTTGATCTCGGCTTGGGTCTTGATCTCGGGGTCTTGAATTCAAGCCTCATGTTGGGCTCCATGCTGGGCATGGAGCCTACTTTAAAAAAAAAGGAAGAAGAAGAATCTCGTCATGGTACTCCCCTTGTAAAACCTCTGTGGCACCTCCTTGCTCACAGTGGAGAGCTGAGCAAGGGACACAAGGCCTGCCATATTGGCCTGGACAACACCTCTCCTGTCACCTATGCACCTCTACTCCCCACATCCCAAAGTCACACAGGTAATCCCTGATCTCTGAGATCATGACCTGAGTGGAAATCAAGAGTTGGATGCTTAACCGACTGAGCCACCCACGTGCCCTAAAGTTCCTTAGCTTAGAGACGGTACTCACTTCTGATTTAGGTGAAGGTGCTGAAACTATTTTGAAAAGCATTCTGGATGTCTTCTTATCTGAAGGAAAAGGAGAGACCAGAGAAATATAATACATTTGTAAAACACGTATAAACTAAAACTCTCCGGAGCCGAGGAAGTGCCTCTGATTTGGGGAGCAGCAGCATCTTGTCAAACTTGAATTCGATTCACAGGCCACCATTTGCTGCAGGCTGAGTGTGGGCAAGTTGGTTAACTTCTCTGAGTCTCAGTTTTTAACCTGTGTAACAAACACAATATTTCCTACCTCATAGGATTGGGTTGAGGGTTGAATGAGTTAACACATATTTCTGGCATGTACTTAAGGGTCCAATAAATAGTATTATTTTTATTTTCTGGTGATTTAGGGAACAAGTTGGCAGAAGCAGATGGTAAGAGGCATGTGTATATTTCAGTTGAGTTGTTTGTTGACTCCAGCTCCTTAGTGAGAGAGGCTCTGGATTTCCAAGTCCTCTAGTCCTAGTCCTCTAGTCTCCTCTAGCTTGGTCCAGTTAGACTACTGCTCTACTCAGAGAGCCACCAAGCTGACCAAGAGGCAGCACGATTCCTTCATGCAGGGAGGGACTCTATTTCTCATCCAGGTGTCTTTGACATTTGAAATAATAGAGCAAATTTTAACATGCTTTACTTGGAGAGGCCCTATTTGCCAAGGCCATTCTAAAAATATACTGTTAGGATTAAAAAAAACAAATCTTCTACTGATTCTGAAGTTATCTGCAAGTGCTACCTTCTAAATTTATGTCAACAGAAATAGCCAGACCATGAGATGTCCATTCAAAATATATGAAACATTGAGCTACAAAGATCACCTACATTTTCAGTGTACAAGTAGTGATTATATTATTGTTGTTTTGCTTTTATTTTTTATTAACTGATCTCCATTGTTTACCACTTGTGGTAATTATGCTTTCTGACAACTGTGAAAAATGCTGAGTAGCTCAACAGAACAATCAAAACAAAGCAATCAATGTCCCTGAGGACATTGTGTCTGTCCCTAATCTCTCCCTCTACTGGAGCAGGTGGAAAGAAATTTATCCTGCCAGCCTCGTGTGTGGAAAACATCTCAGTTTCAGTAGAAGGAAGGATGGAAGGAAAGAAAGAAAATTAACATTGACCAAAAACTGACCATGTGCATTTTCTGTATCTTCTCATTTAATTCTCCAAAGAATTCTGCAAGAAAAGTCTTATTATTCCTGTGTTTGCAGGTGAGTACACTGAGACCCAGAGATTAAATGACTTGCCTAGGTTCTCTCACTCACTAGGAGGCAAAGCTAAGACTTGACAGTAGAGCAGCCCATTCTAGAATCTTCTTTCAGTCTAGCTCCAGGCAGCACTAGTGTTCAACCGAATCAACAGCTACTTAATTTTCACCTACTTCTCATCTGCCCTTCTCCATCATCTTCTCCACCCCCTTTTTGCCTTCTACAAGCTTCCCCTCCGTGACTTTCAGCTGCGTGGTAATTCCCCAACTCCCAGGCAGCAATATATCTATAGGGATTAATGGAGGACAGATTTGAGAATACATTCAATCCATTTGCAAATTCCACTGTAATGTACATCGAAGTGTGTGAATGTGTGTGTGTGTGCAAGGAGGGGGATAGGAAGGGAGGCACACATCTATATTTCAAATTAGCAAGTCAGTCATGAGTTACAACTCCATGCCAGGGACATCTTTAGATAGCCAGACACACAGATAATCAAGGCATAGATTAAATCACTCTGACTGTGCAGTAATTTAAAGCTCTCTGCTTATATGGCCAATTCGTGGTGGTGAAACATTCCTATGGCATATGGTAACCTTTAGTAGAAAACTTGCAGCGAGAAGTGCAGGATCCCTATCAAACGTGCAAAGAACATGTGGTTGATATTAGAGTGTATGTTCACCCTCCGGTCCATGGGACTCAGACTGATTTCTCTCCTTTCCCAAGACCAACTGAGAACTTACTTCTCTGTCTTTAGAAACAAAAACAAACACACACACACACACACACACACACACACACACACACACAAAACTCCGCCCATGGCACTGTTGGAATTGTAACTATTTGCTAGAATTTGTATTTGAATTAAACAGTAATAAAGTGCTTCAGATTAGGAGTAAGGAAGCCCGGTTCTCATCCCTACTGATTGGCCTTCAAGGATAGTGTCTCTCGGGGCACCTGGGTGGCTCAGTCGGTTAAGCGTCCGCCTTCAGTTCAGGTCATGATCCCAGGGTTGGGCTCCCTGTTCACCAGCGAGTCTGTTTCTCCCTCTTCCTCTGCCCCTCCCCCCAGCTTGTTCTCTCTCTCTCTCTCTCTCTCTCTCTTTCTGTCTCAAATAAATAAATGAAAATCTTAAAAAAGAAACGGATAGTGTCTCTCTCAAGGATATGAGCTACATATTTTCTGAAGGACCACCTCCAGCTCTAAAAAGCAGTGATTCTAATCATTAGGATCAGACAGAGAAAAGCCCTCTGGGCTGGGTATTTGAACTCTAGGGCTCTCTCCAGCATTAGTTATCGATGTTTGATCTCCCTGAGGAGACTGAGGCCCCCAGGGAAGCCTCCTAACTTTGCCACCCTGCCATATACCTCTCCTTTTCCCATTCTTCCATCTTTCTTAGCAATCCCTGACAAATGTGTTCCATCCTCTTACAAGCTGGCCTGTGCTCCAGAAGACAGCTCCTCAGAGCACCTGAGGATCTTGTGAAAAGGCAGATTCTGGTTCCAGTGGTGGGGAATGGAATCTGAGATTCTGTTTCTAACAAGGAATCAGGTGATCCTGACGCTGCTGGTACATGGATGACATGTTAAATAGACTCTTGGTCTATTAGGGTTGGCATAACAAAATGTCATAGACTGGGTAGCTTAAATCACAGAAATTTGTTTTCTTTCAATTTCTGGAGACTGGAAGTCCAAGATCAAGATGTTGGCAGGGTTTGGTTTCTGGTAAGAACTCTCTCCTCAGCTCGTAGATCGCTGTCTTCTCTCTATGTCCTCTCATGGCCTTTTCTCTGTGTGCCCACATCCCTGGTGTCTCTTCCTCTTCTTTTTTTATTTTATTTTATTTATTTTTTTTTTATTTATTCGACAGAGATAGAGACAGCCAGTGAGAGAGGGAACACAAGCAGGGGGAGTGGGAGAGGAAGAAGGCAGGCTCACAGCAGAGGAGCCTGATGTGGGGCTCGATCCCATAACGCCGGGATCACGCCCTGAGCCGAAGGCAGACGCTTAACCGCTGTGCCACCCAGGCGCCCCTCTTCCTCTTCTTATAAGGACACTAGTCCTATCAAATCAGGGTACCACCCATATGATCTCATTTAACTCTAGTTACTTCTTAAAGAGCCTATGTGTGTATCCAGTGTTAACCTCTTTCTAGCATGTGAGATACCTGGTACTGGGCCTAGGAGGAAACATGCATGCCTGAGGTAGCTTCTAAGAGAGGATGTTTGATGGTACGGAAGACTTACTTTCATCAACTTCACATATGGGTCACAGTTCTATCCCTATTCCTCCCTGACCTCTACGTTTTCCACCTATAACAGTGTGAGGGTTCAAATTCTCTGTTTTTTATGGAGAAAAGTGTGATGGTTAATTTTATGTATCAACTCAGCTAGACTATGGTGCCTAGTTGTTTGGTCAAGCACCAGTCCAGATGTTGCTGTGAAGATATTCTTTAGATGTAATTAATGGCTTAATCAGTAGACCTTGAGTAAAGCAGATTTCCCTCCATAATGTGGGTGGGCCTCATCCAATCAGTTGAAGGCCTAAAGAGAAAAGATCAAGGTCCCCAGAAAAAGAAAGAATCTTGTTTCCAGACTGTCTTCCACTCAAGACTGCAACATCAACTCCTGCTGGAATTTCCAGCCTGCCTGCCTGCCCTGTGGATTTCAGACTTGCCAGTCCCTGCTATCACATGATCCAATTACTTGAAATGAATCTCTTTCTCTCTATATATAAACACACATCCTATTGATTCTGTTTCTCTGGAGAGCCCTGTCTAACAAAAACAGTGCTTCTCAGACTCAAATGTGAATCACCTCGAAATTTTGTTCAACTGCAGATTCTGACTCAGTAGTTCCAGGGTGGGACCTGAGCTTCTGCATTTCTCCCTACCTAGGTGATACTGATGCTCTGGGTCTGTGGGTGGCACTCGAGTAGCAAGTGCATTTTCTCTGAGTTTTCAGAGCATATGGGAGTGGGGCCCAGCCTCCTCAGAACTTTGTAAAATTTAAGGATAGCTAGTTCTTTCCTCAAGAGCAAGGGTTGGCAAACTTTTTCTGTAAAGGGCTAAAGAGTAATTATTTTATATCTACAGGCCATATGGTCTTTGTTGCAGCTACTCTACCTTGCCATTGTAGCATGAATACTATCACAGATAATACACAAACTAATGGGTGTGGCTATGTTCCAATAAAACTTTATTTACAAAAACAAGATGTGAGGTGGATTTGGCCCATGGGCCCAAGTTTGCCAACTGCTGGTATATGGAATCACTTGATGGTGAGGTTCCTTGGGGCAGGGTTCTTACTCATCCTAGTAGCTTGCTTCATGCATAAAAAGCATTGAATACGTGCTTAATGAACAAATGAGTGTATTGAATAAGGTCATTAAGATTTGGCTACTCATAATCTGCAAAGGGCAGATATTCTCTATTACTGTTCCCTGTTCTCTTTTATTGTCTTTTCAGTTTCCATTTCAGATAACGAAGGAAGAATGTGTCATAATTTTTGTGTAAGCGAACTTTCCAGCACCTGCTTGCTTCTAGTGCCGAATGCTTAGGCCAGAGACGTATACACAGAATTCATAAAAAAATTCACTAGTTTCATGTGTGATATGGAAATATGGAATGGGAATATTGTAGCCAAAAAATGGAAAAATAACAATATAAGTATAGCTAATGCATGCACAGTAATTCTTAAATTTGTGAAATATCTTATACATATAAAATGCATAATGTAATATATGTGGCATAAAAAGTAGTATGACCACCAGTGTAAGTCATTTTTAGATGTTAAAAATGATTCAAATAAAATGTATTGCATTTGTTTCATTTTAAACATAACAGACGCTCATTTTAGAAAATGGATTTAAAATTGTATAATCGCATATGCCAAGAGCAGTAAAAGGCTGGGAACACTGCAGTTTGAAAGGGAACTCGAAAACCCTGTATTTGGCATTCTGAGTGAGTGGACAGTATTATGAGTTCACCGGGGCAGGCTTCTCAGCAGGTATGGATCAGCTGTCCCAGTTGTGCTCTTCATTCCACTGCCCTCTTCCCTCCTTGCTCTCAGCTCTAAGGAGTTTTGGGGAGGGCACAAAGAGTCCATGCAGGCTCGTGGCTCTTAATGCCATCCTTTTGGTTGGTGGATTCTTAATACCATGATGAGGTACAGTGGACCGCAGGCCAGCCTCAGAGCTGTAGTTTCACTAACAGAACAGCAAATGTAATATTTATGCTTGGCTAAATTGAAATATTATATCCCAAGTGCAAGACCAAACCAAGGTTTGGTTCTTGTGATTGCACCCCTATTTGCATATAAACCCTACTTGAAATTGGTTCCCTCCCTACATACCCATTTCCACATGTTGGGTTATGGCTGTTGATGATGAAAAAAGATCTAATAGTAAATGGATTGTAAAGTACTTGGCTAATCAAAATAAGGGCTAAGTAACCCTTTGATAAGGCCTGACCATGGTGAGAACTGGTAACCTGTGCCTCACTGGCTCTTTGTGAGGTCTAGCCTCGGCAGGCACCCACGTGATGTGTTGCCTGTCCCCAGCAGTACATATGGGTTGAATGTATCGCCCTATGCCAAGCACCGCGGGAGCTCTGCAAAACCCAGAAAGTGCACAGGTCTTGGCTCCTATCTTAAAACTGATCTCATTGCAATGGGGCAACTAACCTGTTGGTCAGTTCTTACTGTCTTTTCAGATAGGTACTAAGGAGTTTGCATCGGAGGAAAACATAATTTTAAATGTTTAAAAACACTATTCATCATGGGGCGCCTGGTGGCTCCGTCGGTTAAGCATCTGCCTTCAGGGTCCTGGGATTGAGCCCTGTGTCAGGCTCTCTACTCAGCGGGGAGCCTGCTTCTCCCTCTCCCTCTGCCTGCTGTTCCCCCTGCTTGTGCTCTCTCTTTCATAAACAAATAAAATATTAAAAAAAACCTCATCAAACAATACTTGCACATCACATTCATAGCAGCATTGTTCGCAGCAGCCGTAGTGGAAACAGCTCAGATGTCCATCAACAGATGAATGGATAAACAAGATGTGGTACATAGGTACAGTGAAATACCATTCAGCCTTAAAAAGGAATGAAATTCTGATACATGCTTCAACATAGATGAATCTGGGAACGATTTTGCTAAGTGAAAGGAGCCAGGCACAAAAGGACAGAACTTGTCTGATTCCACTTACATGAGGCACACAGATTAGTCAGATTCATAGAGACAGAAAGTGGAATGGTGGTGGCTTCCCGGGGCTGGGGGTGGTGAGAATGGGGTTTTAGTGTTTAATGGGGACAGAGTTTCAGTTTGGGATGATGAAAAAGTTCTGGAGATGGGTGATGGTGATGGTTGCACAACAACATGAATGTGCTTAATGCCACTGAACTGTGTACTTACAAATGATTAAATGGTAAATTACATGTTATATATATTTTACTACAATTTTAAAAAAGCACGTACACACACACACACACCACTACTCAAAGCATTTCCCTTTTTATTTTGTTTAATATTTTATTTATTTATATGAGAGCGAGAGAGAGAGTGAGTGAGAGAGCACAAGCAAGGGCAGCAGCAGAGGGAGAGGGAGAAGCAGACTCCCCATTGAGCAGGGAGCCCGACATGGGGCTCAGGGGCTCGATCCCAGGACCCTGGAATCATGAGTTGAGCCGAAGGCAGACGCTTAACTGACTGAGCCACCCAGGTGCCCTTCGAATAATTTTCTTTTTTGATTTCTACTTAAAGTTAAGAAAACCAAAGCCTCCATCATCAGTTTGAGCATCAGCTTCCCTTTGCCTCTCAGTGGCTCATGTCCCCTTTCGGGCGGTCATTGTTTTGTTTTAAAATTTTTTTCAGCTCTATTGGGTATGATTGGCAAATGAAATTGTAATATATTTAAAGTGTACAATGTGGAGTGCCTGGCTGGCTCAGTCGGTAGAGAATGCAACTCTTGATCTCCGGGTTGTGGGTTCCGGCCCCACATTGGGTGAAGAGATTACTTAAAAATGAAGTCTTTAAAAAGAAATACATGAATGAATAAGTAAAGAAAGAAATAAAGTGTACAACATGATGATTTGTTATAAGTACACTGTTGTGAAAGGACTCCCACCATCACCTCACATAGTAACTTGTGTGTGTGTGTGTGTGTGTGTGTGTGTGTGTGTGTGTGAAAACATATGAGTTCCTTTGACACAGTGCACAGGAACTGAGTCAAGGGCAGGTTACCCTGACCTCACCTTGACTGTGGCCAGAGAAGACAGGCTGATGTCAGGTGCTGGCAAAACAGGGAGGAATGAGAATGGAAGTCTGTAGGACTGGGATGGGGAGACAGATCTATGCGGTCGTTAGGAGGAAATGAGTTGATAACTAAAGAAAGATGACAGCTGGGCGACACGACTGGAACAGGAGATCTGGGGAAGGACAGGAAGTGACCCCCTTCAGATCCCAATGAGGGCCTCTGTGTGGGGAGCTCCACAGGGCTCCTGGACACGTGGATAGGCTGCAGCCGGGGAATGGGCTGAGCCGGTGATTTGGGATGCTTAAAATGGTGGGGTCCAGAGCAGAGCTGGGATAGGCTCCGTGCTTGCTATTTTCTTATCTCTTGAATTTCAATCTATTTTCTTAAAAGAACTGGACCTGCAGTTTCCTGTGTATGAATTGGAAAATTTGCGTCTGTGTATGTTTTTCTTCCCACACTACTCAGAAACCTCTGGAAATTCGTTTCCTAATGGCTGTAGTGCAGCCCTGAAGCTATCACTTTGGCTGCCAGATGACTTGGGTAGAAATCTCAGCTTGCTGTTCTGCTGTCACCAAACATTTAGGTGCTGAGGGCTTCTGGCAGGGTGCTGTGGAAAGTGCAGGGAAGCACCTGGCACAGGGCACCGGGGATTTGCGGCCACTGTAGGTAGCGGGGCGGGAAAGGGGAAGAATTTGACATATCTGGCCTAACCTCTCAGCCCCACTTGGCTCCTGTGTCCCTGGCTGCTTAGGATTTCATGCTCAGAATTCTGCTGAACTCTGTTAAAATCAACTTCTTACAATTCTGTGTGTCCCTCTGGCCCTGTCATCTGGCAGGTGAAAATGAGGTGCGTTTAACCATGTTTCTCCTGGGAGAGCTCTTGGTTTCAGCTCAGGTTGGAATATCAGGGTGATGAGATGGAGCCCTGCATTGGGCTCTGTGCTTAGTGGGGAGTCTGCTGGAGATTCTCTCCCTCTGCCCCCCGCCCCCGGCCCCTTTCAAATAAATAGATCTTTAGAAAAGAGAAACGTTTCCCCTGGAATTTCCATTTCAGGTACCAACAAGATTTACTTAGACCACAAATAATCCAATAGAAGACTTTCTTTTCTCTTTTTCTTTCTTTCTCTTTCTTTCTTTCTTTCTTTCTTTCTTTCTTTCTTTCTTTCCTTTCTTTTTAAAAGATTTTATTTATTTATTTGTCAGAGAGAGAGAGAGCACAAGCAGGGGGAGCTGCAGGCAGAAGGAGAAGCAGGCTCTCCTCTGAGGAAGGAGCCTGATGTGGGACTCGATCCCAGGACCCTGAGATCATGAGCTGAACCGAAGGCAGACTCTTAACTGACTGAGCCACCCAGGTGTCCCCAACAGAAGACTTTCAGTGCAAAAGACACAGGTGGGCATTTCACAGAAAAGATACATGTGGCCGATATACATATAAAGAGATACCCAGTATTCTCACTGGTCAACAAAATGCAAACCAAGTCCACTGTGACAACGTTTTACATCCTTGCAGTTGGCAAAAACCAAAAAGTCTCACAAAATTGAATGTCGGAGAAGATGCAGATCTCAAGAGAGGATCTCTAACACAGGGGCAGTGGGAGTACAAATCAGTACAATCACTTTGAAAATCTGCTTGGCATTATTTCCGAACATGGAACATTCACAAACTTCATGACTGAGCAGTTCTACTCCCTGGTATATACCAAAGAGTGATTCTTGCATAACACAACAATAACAATAATAGTAACGCACACGAATGTCCAAACGGTAACTATTCACAACAGCAAAAAACTGGAAACACCAGGAGAATAGAGGAGTAAATATCATACAGCAGTCAAAGTGTGAACCGTATATAGCAATGTGAGTGAAGTCTCACATATAGTAAGTGAAGCAGTAAGTTCCAAAAGATTACAAACAGCATAATACTCCTTTTTTTTATAATTAAAAACTAAAAGTGTATACTTTATTTTTTTCAACTTCTCAAAGAATTTTTATTTACAAAAGTACAGTATCAGAAGGCAAAAAGTTATACTTTAAAACATACAGAGTCAATACAGTTACACAGGAGAGTGAGGGCATGGTGAATCGGGGTGCAGGCGGGCAGAAGCAGGGCTAGGATGGGGTCATGTGATCAGGTGAAGGTTATGGTCTAGTTGCTTGCTTTGATTTTGGGTGGTGGGTTTGAGGGTGCTTATTACACTGGGAAAAATAACCAAATAGCAGCAGGTACAGGAGGCAATGAAGAGAGTGTTATGAACCAGAATTAGGCTTCATTCATAATGTGATACTATTCTCCTGAGGTTCCCCTTGCCCTCTCACCCTCCAAGAAACCAAAGAAGCCTCACTTAGGGGTCAGCAGCACAGAGTCTCCCTCCACGGGGTGGTTTCTGTCTCCCGTGGGAGTATCTATCCCCACTATGGCCTCTCTTGGAGGATACCTGCAAACTCCACTCATCAAGACTCACTTCTTTTTGTTCCAGGCACCTGGTCTTCTAGGATCTTGCAAATAGTGTAACTGCAGGAGTGACAGAGTATGATTTATTAGTCTTGAATGTGTTTTTAGAACAATCTCAACTATCTTTCCATGTCTTTCTGTATAGATTAATTTCAATCCTCGTAACAACTGCAGAGATTTATATGCATCATACTTTATTTAAGTTTATCCTTTTATTGATAAGCATTTAGATTGCTTCTAGTTTTTGCTTTTACAAAAAGAAGCCACGGTAAATGTAAATGCTGTAGGGATATTCTTATACACTCTGGTAATATGCTGGTACAGTGCATTTCTAGAACTGCTGAGTCAAAAAAAAAAAACCCTCTTCACATTTTGATAGCCACTGCCAAATTGCCTCCAAAATGATTAATCTATTTCCAGGTCCACCAAAAGTGTGTTATAGTGGGTGTGATTGGCTAGGTTAGGAAGCCACGTGCTTTATGGCTTCCTTTATTTTCCCTGAGCTGGTCCAGCGGGGGGAACGGTTCTACGGGGAGGGGCCCCCCCAAGAGAGGTAAGGCTCACCTCCTGACCTTTAACCTCTCCCCTCCAGTCCTGTTGGTAATGGGCAGAGGCTTGGTGATTCCCTTTGACAACAGTAGGGGCAGTGTCTCCCCTTTGCCTTCCTATTGCCCCTGCGGTCGCCCGCAGAGATTTCACTCTGGGAAACAGTATGAGCACTTCTCCTCACCTGCCTCAGGGGGATGCTGTTAGGACTTGTGAAAATCCTTTTGGAAGGAAAGGTGCAAATACAGTTAAGTCCATGCAAAGTACAACTCCAGAAACAATGGCACTGGGGGAGACCCCAGAATCGAACATCACAGTGTCAGTAAAAGCCTTGTCACTCATTCAGAAACTTATGTCTCTCCTTTTGGATATAGGCTTCTCAGGGTTTGGTCTCAAGCCAACTGTAGTATTCTACCTGAAGTTCACATCCATTTGTTCAGCCATGTTTGCAGTAGCACGGCAGAAAAGAAAAGAATCTTTTTCCTTGTTCCACCTGTTACAGTTTCATCAAGGTCCATTGTCATGCTTTCCACAGATGATGCCTCTCTTAAGGTAATAGTTTCTTAAGACTTTGGGGCAAACAGCCTCAATGATGTCTAACCACTGTCCAGCCCCCACCTGGAGCTTAGCAAGTCCTACCCTCTCTTGGACCCAGTCTCCTAGCACAGCCCCTGTGGGTGTGAAAGCAGGGGTGGTATTGACCCATTGCCCCTTTGTCTTGGGAGTCTCCAACCCGGGGCTGTGGATTCTTTGCTCTAGTTTTGTCCCTTCAAAATATAGTGGATAGAAGATACAGTAATTTTGTTTACCTGCTGGTAAATAAAAATATAATAATACCCAAAGTCAGGAAGTAGTTATGTAAGCCACTTTGGGCCAAATAACCCGTGGCAAAGTTGACATACAGGCCACTGAGCAGTGCTGTGGCTTCTCGGGGCCTGCTGGGACCATTGGCCTGTGGTAGCTCACAGCTCACTTCCTGAATTACTCCAGTTTCTGCCCTGGACCCCCGTGAGTCACAAGCAGGCTGTTTTACACATAGTGACAAGCCAGAGCCAGGGTTTGAGGACGCTTTTCCTAAGTCTAGGTGAGGAGCTTGTTGAAGATTTAATTATGTCCGTAGATGATATAGCCCTGCAGTTTCTCTAGCTGCAAAACAGAGTCCACAATTGATCTGGTCTTAGGTATCACGAAGGTTTTAATTAAGGAGATGCTATGCATGAGGACTTTGAGTGGCATGGAAATGCTGTATATACTCTTTGGTATATTAAGTATTGATCTGATATATTAAATATCACCTTTATGAGCCTAAAAGCCAAACAGGATGCTGGAATACTCCATAGAGTAGTGACCACTTAGAATAACATTAAGAATTTCAGCCTGATAATATTATTTTTACATTTAATACTATAAATACACAACTATAACGTCATGCTATTGTAATTTGAAGGTTATAGTTTACAAGGTGCAGGTGATAAAGATATAATATAATACTAAATGCTTACTATGCCCCATACTGGAAAGGCTGCATGTGTTTTCTTTCATTGAATCCATAAAACAGTACTATGAGATTGGTAATAAAATTTTCCCATTTTACATGTCATGTACCTAGTGGAGGTCAATAAATAGAAGTACAGTAATGAGAGTCAATCAGATTTATTTAGTGTTTATTATATTCAGGGAGCTAAACTAAGCACCTTTAGACATACCATTCATTTGTTCTTCCTAATCCTGGGAGGTAGATATTATGTCTATATTTTATTTATTTTTTTAAGGTTTTATTTATTTATTTGTCAGAGAGAGAGAGTGCACACAAGCAGGGGGAGCGCAGCGGCAGGCAGAGGAAGAAGCAGGCTCCCCACTGAGCAGAGAGCCGATGTGGGACTCGATCCCACGACCCTGGGATCACGACCTGGGCAGAAGGCAGACACTTAACTGACTGAACCACCCAGTCGTCCCTATCTCTGTATTTTCTATGAGAAAATGAACAGACAGAAGTTAAACAATGCACCTACGGTCACTGACCTGTTAAAAAGTGGCTGGGATAAAGCAGAATAAAGCAGAAGCCTAATTCTTCTTTTTAGGTAAAAAAAATTTTTTTGTTTGTTTCACTTTCCATTGTATTCATAATTACATTCAGCAAAAGCAGTATGCAACTGAACATTTTCTGGTCAAGGGAATGACTCTATATTCGAGAGTGACTTACTGTAAACTAAATCCTATTTTCCCAGAGGAGCAATGCCTTGATGAAGGGCCTTGTTCCTGATGGAGAATTTCACATCAGATAAATCAAACTGATGATCAATGATATGATGGAAGAGCCGGACCAAACAATAAAATTACACTCCAAGGTCAAAGGATGTTTGAGCTCAGAAGGGCCTCAGAGACTATATCAATAGCTTCAAAAGTGTTTTTAGGGGCACCTGGGTGGCTCAGTCAGTTAATGTCCGACTCCTGATTTTTGGCTCAGGTCATGATCTCAGGGTTGTGAGATCGAGGCTTGCCTCGGGCTATGCACTGAGAGGGGAGTCTGCTTGGATTCTCTCTCTCCCTCTTTCTCTGCCCCTCCCTCTACTTGCTCTCTCTAAATAAATAAATAAAATCTTTTTAAAAAAGCATTTTTAAAGCAAAGAAATCCTTTTTAAAAAATTATTTATTTATTTATTTGTCAGAGAGAGCAGGAGAGAGATACAGAGCACAAGCAGGGGAAGGGGCACAGGCAGAGGGTGAAGCAGGCTCCCTACAGGGAGCTCAGTGCAGGGCTTGATCCCAGGACCCTGGGAGCATGACCTGAGCCACAGGCAGATGCTTAACCAACTGAGACACCGAGGCGCCCCTTCGTAGCCACTTTAAAAAAACAAGAACAGGTGAAATTAACTTTAATAATATATCTTATTTAATCCGCTATGCCCAACATATTACCATCTCAACATGAGATCAATATAAAATTACTACTGAGGGATGCCTGGGTGGCTCAGTCAGTTAACCATCTGCCTTCAGCTTAAGTCATGATCCCAGGGTCCTGGGATTGAGTCCCACATCGGGCTCCCTTCTCAGCTGGGAGTCCACCTCTCCCCTGCTCATGCTATCTCTCTGTCTCTCAAATAGATAAATAAAAATCTTTTAAAAATTTTTGGATTACTACTGAGATATGCTACATTCTTTTCTTCATACTATGTTATGGAAATCCTCTGTGTCTTTTACTCTTCCGGCACATCTCAATTCAGACCAGCCTCATTTCTAGTGCTCACTAGCCACCTGTGGCCAATGGCTGCTGGGCCGATCTAGAACATCCTGGGCATACTGCCTGACTTTAGTACAGGCCTAGTAAATGCTAGCAATCATTTTGTAATAGCTAGCAATCATTAGCAATAATTTTGTACCTTTTTTTGTGTGCTGTTATAGCTCCCCGTTCTGTGTTGAACTCCTGCTCATACCTCAAGACCCAGCCAGTTGGCCACACCATAGAAGTCCTTCAGATTATATTCATCTGTTTTAAGAGTTGTAACCCTCTTTTTTGCTCTTTATCACCCTGGGGCACATGGGAAGGACAGAATAAATGTCATTTGAATGAAGAAGGTGATAGAGGAATTGTATGCGTATTCTTTCGTGTAGGTGGTAGGGTGGTTATGGGCTGCTTGTTTAGTTCTCTTTGTTATTTAATTTTTAAGTACCGGCTGGCAGAGCCAGCTCCCTTGACTTCTCCAACTGCCTTTCAAGGTCATTTCCCTAAGCTGGGCCTTGTTGCAGAAAAGTCATGATAAGAAAAGCAAATGTCTTAATTAAACAGTGGGCCCAGAGAGAAATCATGAAATGTAAGCAGGATTACCCAAATACACAAACGTCTTTCGTGCACCCTATTACTTACATATTTTACACCTTTGAGAAACAGAGAGACACCATTTACCCGGCATTGCTTTCAGGAATTGGCGCCCCCTTGGGTAAGAAGTTTATGAAATGGTTCAGAAGGTGAGTGTGCCAAGGACAGCAGGGAGATAATTTCCTGTGAGTGTTCTCTCTGGGAGCAGGCTTTCTGCTGTGGGGGCAGGGGGTGCAGGGGGCACCAGCACTGAAGGGGCCGCTTCACTGGACAGCTGGCTGGTGGTGGTTTCAAAAGCCGCATCCCTGTGTCTTTGGCTCATGGTCTCTTTATCAGGGCTCTGTCACCCTATTGGCACACTGCTCCTTTTCCACCAGGTTCCTCCCCTCCCACCCCACCCCCCCAGATTGGGTGGGGGTAGGGGGTGAGAAGGGATACTGAGGAGGTGTCTTTCCTCCTGGCTCGTTTTCACCTTTTGTCAAAGCTGCGAGTCAAGTTTGGCCTATGTCTGCCCTAGTGCAACCATGTCTCCTGTAACTTTAAGGAACTGTGGCTTTTCTGTGTTTGATGTGTCTTAACTTTAACACAAAGCACACCAGGGCTGGTTAATGATCATGAACTGTCATGGCAGCCACTCTGCAAAGGTGACAGTGATGAATGGGCCGGCTGCATGGAGAGAAGCTGGCTGGGTGCAGAGGCAGAAGGTTTATTTAAGCCAAGGCTGATAATAGAGGGGCCTTCTCAGTCACTGACCAGCAGGACTTAATGGGATAAAAGGGGAGGAGAGCCCTCTTTCTGCACTGCCTTCTGAAGGGACAGTTCTCCCTCTCCTCATCTGGTTTTCCAAATAAAAGCATTCCTTGAAGATTTAGATCTAAATGAAATTTTCTGCCAGGAGCAGGGAAAAAGCCCAGTTCTGTAATCAACCTTGTCATCTTTCTTGGTTTGCCCTCACATGTTTGCCTTACTCAACCATTGGAAAACAGCACCCCGAAAGAAACTGTGTACAGATGGGCTTGAGTAAGAATGAGTTCCATCCTCTGAAAAGGCTTAATCCCCTTGGGATTACCACCGAAATCTGACCAGCAGTCAGTTGGGGTTCTTAAGTGATCATATCTGGGAAAATATAATCTATTAAAAAGGAATTTAGTAAAATTTTTCCACCTCTCTTTGATTTTGGATTTATTGATCACTCCATCCCGTGCTCTAACTAGAGACAGCATCGATATCTTTCTTTAGATAAATATCAAGATATCATTATCACATGTAAACCTTGCCGGTAGTCCCGTCAGACAGGCCACAGTGTGATGGACCATGGTTAGAAGCCCAAACTTCTTCCTCATCCCAGTTGTGGCTGTGCTCCTTATGTTTCAGTAAAATAAGCCCTAGGGGAATGGCCTAGCCACATACCCCTCCTTTGGAAATGCCAAATTCGGATTACCCTGGGACCTTTAATCTCCAAGGGGAAGATGCGCTGTCAGGGTCCACTGATAATTCTTTAGTGTAAGAGCTAATGCCTGATGGAGGAGTTTGGCTGGCTCCCCAATTACTAAATTCAGCAGCCCATGGCTCCTACTCATTGCTGGACAGCATAAACATCAGATTTTGGTAAATAAACTCGGGCTATCATGCAACTGTCCCACACGCACTTAAGCTGTGACTGACAGCTCGCTTGGGAGGACTTGGAGTCTAGAGTTGAAGCTTTTTGGTGCAGAGGCTCCAAGGTTCCAAGATAAACAAATCTGTCGGTGAGAGTGACCAGAGTGTTAGGTCAGTCCAAGGGTCACTTATAGGTCATCCCACTGGGAGCTTGGTCTCTGCTTTGTGTTTATCCTGGGAGGGGAAGAGCAGGAGGGGCTGGGGGGAGTGGGGTGGGTCTCCACTGGGAAAACATCCCTGGCCTGCTCATCAGAGCCTTTGGAAGTGAATCAGCACCCATCCCACTCTGAGTAATCCAATAAAGGGTATAGACACAGGCTTCTGTTTTTTTATTGGAGTTAATGAACAGTTCTTTTGGAAATACGGATCATAGGATGAACAGAGCTGGCTCACCTGTGTTGCAGAATCAATCAAAGAATTTTCAGAGCCCACCGTGAGTTAATAGATCACTGTTACAAATTGTGGTCCTCAACATTGGAAACCCAGTTGAAGGAATGGAAAACTCTTCCTGTCCCTATCCCTTTTTTTTTTTTTTTTTTATCTTACCAGGTTTCCTGGAAAATATTTCCTCAATTTTACAATCCTTACCAACTGGGAACTATTTTGGAGAAGATCCTAAACTTTCTTTTTTCCTATGCTTGGCTCTTTAAGATTGATAGGTAAAAGTAGGGGTATGGATTCAGACCCTCCTTGGTTGATATTTGGCAAAGTAAAGACCCTCATCTTCCCATGGATTGCTCTGTTTAGCCACCAATTCTCTCTCATTTGGAGGACAGTCTCACTGGTTCAGGAAGATGTAGCATCTGACAATAAATTTAGAACTGATGGCATTTTTTGTTCCAAGGCTGCAGGTGAAAAAGACTTTCGAATCCAACATTCAGTTGCTTGCTCTAAAAAATAGCCTTATCTAATATAAAATCTAAATTTTGCCTACTCCATAAGCAAAAAAAATGAACCTCAACCTAAGTCTCACACATTATACAAAAATTAAGTCAAAATTGATCATAGACTTCACAAAATAAAAATTTTAGGCAAAAACATAGAAGAAAATCTTCAAGGTCTAGGACTAGGCAGAGTTCTTAGACTTGACACCAAAAAACATGATCTATTAAAAAAATGATAAAGTGTACTCCATTAAAATTGAAAATTTTTATTGTGTAAAAAACCATGTGAAGAGGATGAAGAAATAAACTAGGGGCTGGGACAAAATATTTGCAAAGCACATATCTGACAAAGGACTAGTATCTAGAATATATAAAGAACCCTCAAAACTCAACAGTAAGAACACCAAGTAATCCAATTAGAAAATGGGCATGTCAGTGGATACACAGATGGCAAATAAGCACATGAAGAGGTTAACATGATTAGCCATTGAGGAAATGGAAATTAAAATCACAATGAGATATCATTAGACACCTATAGGAATGGCTAAATACAAAGTAGGGACAACAGTATTTCTAGTGGTGAAGATGTGCAGAAGACAAGCATACCTTGCTGGTGGGAATGTAATATGGTACAGTTGGTCAGTTTCTTAAAGAACTAAGTATGCAACTATGATGTGACCCAGGAATGTAATTGCATTTAACCCAGAGAAATGAAAACGGATGTCCACACAAAAACCTGCATGTGGCTGATTATAGTGGCTTTACTCCTAATAGCACCAAACTGGAAACAACTCAGAGATCCTTCAACATGTGAATGATTGAACAAACTGTGGTACTCCATACCATGGAATATAATTTAGCAATAAAAAGAAACAGATGATTGATACAGGTAACAGCTTGGAGGGATCTCAAGGGCATTATGCTGAGTGGAAAAAAAGAACCAAAAAGCCAACAGGTTTTGTACTGTATGATTCCATTTATATAACATTCTTGAAATGACTCTATTATAGAACTGAAGAACAGATTAATAATTACCAGGCATTTAGCAGGTGGTGGGATGGAAGACAAGCATGTATGGCTCTATAGGGCAGCGGGAGCGATCCTGGTGATAGCTCTGTTCAGTTTCTTCACTGTAGAAATGTCGATATTCAGGTGGTGAGATTGTGCTATGGTTTTGCAAGATATTACCAGTCAGGGAAATTGGGTAGAGGGTCCACAGGATCTCTCTGCAATTTCTTACAACTGGATGTGAATGTACACTTATCTTCAAAGTTAAATTAAAAGTATTTTTCCGTGTTATCAAGATTTGGAATCAAATATCTTTAAACTAAGAGCTTGCCTGGTATGTATATTTTCAGTAATGAATCAAATTAACCTTTAAAACATCTCTTTTATTTACACATAGTGTTCTGGAATGAACTGTAGTATAAAGTGTCCCATTTGTTCTATCATAAAGCCTCTCATCCAGTCCCTCAATTAATGGATTTTCTTTTCATGCACATAGTAAGTATGGTGTGCAGAACTGAGCAAGGCTAGGAGCCACTCGGCTGTCCTGTTTTGATGGAGTGTCATTAAGTCACGATCTCTCCACCTAGATTCATGGCTCTCAGAATTTGTAGAAGAGAAATGTTGACGTTTGCTTTAGATTCCTTTGTGAAAAACACTTTGAGAGTGTCAGGTTTTGGGCTTTTGAAAAACCTACTTCAGAATTTGCAACTCAAAGAATGCACAAAATGTCAGACAGGTTTTTGTACGTGAAATATGGCAGCCTCATGTCGGGAGGCTCTCTGGTTCCTCCCAAAGTGTCGCTCTTCAGATCAATCGGCTTTTCAAATGATATGGAAAATGAAGAAGCCCCTTCTTTTCTTCCTTAGGGTTTTGTAGACCACATACATAATTTAACTAAAAAATCATGAACGAAAATGTAAAGGATAGGTAGATGGAGATTTTGTTTCCTCTCAATCCTCCTATCAAAAATGGGTCTGCCAGCACCAACAATTCAATTGTTAGAATTCTTAATCTGAGGTTCCTGGATAAATCTGGGAGTCCTCTGGAATTGTGTGCTATATTTTGGTACATGTTCATTTTCCTGGAGGGAGTTGAGATTTTCTGGGTCTGTGACTCAGAAAATATAAGAACTTCTCTTTTAATGGTTGAAGGACCAAGGAGAAGTAGCAAGAAGTAGAAATATGTGGGGAAGAGCCTGTCCATAGTCAGAGTGCTGAGCTGGCTCCTGTCTCCATGGATGGCAGCTACTCAAGGATCGAGTCCGGTAGCCCCTTCCTTGAGAAGCTGTCTCTCTTCAGCTTGCCACTTCTCAGCCAGAAGTCATCTCTTCTCTGAACTCCGAGCATCTTTGTTTGCTCTTCTCTTAAGATGCATATCACTTTCTATCATATGTGAGGGTAGCTTTCACCTTTGTTCCCAACCTCTGTACTACTATGGATTCAGTCTAAGTAGATACTCTATAAATATTTGCTGAGTGAGTAAATGAATTGTAGACAGTACCCATTTGGTAGACAATACCAGTTGGTCCCTACAGGTTTGGTGGTGGCACCTGCAGAAATGGCTGGGAGAGACTGGAAGATCATAAGTTCTTTTTCTTTTCAACAGGCCAACAGGAAATGTATGGTGTAGGGCATTGACTGGGATTTCACTTGCTGTGGGCTGCAAGGTGGGGAAAGTCTAGTCAGTCCTTCTACAGGGACCTATGTACCTCCAAGGTCCAGCCCAGCTGCAGAATTGAAAATTGTACCTTCCCTGTCACAGTTGTCGTATTTGGGAAATACTTAAATAATAATAATAATAATAATAATCCCCCCAATGCCCTGGTTTCCCATTCTCTGTAGGTAAGTATATTCTTTGAAGGGAGAGTGGAAGTGGAGAGAGAGACTCAGGTATTCCCTGTTCCAGCGGAATTTGCCCCAGCCTCCCACAGCATTGCCTCTAGCCTCTGTCTTGCATTCTTGGCTTTTGGAGAGGGGAGGCAACCCCCTTCTTATCTGGGATTGCCTGCTTAAACAAACGCAGCGTGGAGGTATTGTCCTTTGGAAACTTGGCCTGGGACACTTTACCAAGTGTCTGCAAACATTTAGACGCGCAAAAGTGCCCACTGTTAACGCAGAGTCATTGTCTCTGCTGGGGCTACTCTTGCTTGAAAGAGGGTTGGGGTGGGGGGTGGAGGTGGTGAGAGTGGACCCAAGGGAATCCCTCAGCTGGGGCTCTGGGCCAGGGAATTGTGCTGCTGTTTGTTTAAACAACCTGAGTGTAATTGGTTTGTTTGAGATGCCCAAGATATTTGGGAAAGTGGGGGAAGGGAGGCAGCTTGCTTTGGGGAGAGTCACCAACAGGGACTTTGACGGGGTGGCTGGCTGGGTGGTTGTCACCCTCCTGATTGCAAAGCCAGTGGGAAGGGTGGCCCTTCCGGCTTGACCATGGGCACATCAGGACCCAGGTCAATAGGTCAGACCACGTAGTCCAGAAAGTATCAAAGCTGGCACTTGAGAGGTGGATAGGATACAAGGAATATGTAACTTAAAACCAACAGTCTCTCATTTAACCATACCAATCCAAAGACAGCACAAACACAGAGATATTTGTTTGTTTTCAAATCTTTTTTTTTTTTAATCCCGCAAGAATTGTTGTAATGACCGACCTGATTTCAGCAAGGAAAGATAAGAACATTAGTGAGGAATTCCTTAGGAGTGCTTACATCATTTTTTGGGACACAGAGGGGCAATTAGGGAGGATTCAACAGGCCCGTCGAAAAAAAAATAAGTCTGTTTTTTATTGTAGAGATCATATCCTTTCCTTTGACCTGGGGAAAAGGACAGAGAGTGTTAAAAAATGAGAAGAATTTGGGAATAATAGAAGGAATCTCTGCAATGCTGGGCCTGGCCGCACCACCCTGAATGATCGGGCCTCTCACGTGAACCAGATTCTTGCGGGCGATGAGGAGACGCCCAAACCAGGTGTGACCGCTTCTTAGGGATGCTTACCACAAGGAGGGTGAGAAAAAGTGTGGGACCTCCTCGTGCGTCGCCGGCCCCCACGTATAGTATTTTATCACCACTACAACCCTGTGACCTTCATTTGCAGAAAAATGGACTGTGGCTCAGAGGGGTGAGGTGAACCTGCCCAGATGACAAAGACTAAAATGGTCAAACCAGAATTGGAATTCAGTTGACAAGTCCTGTTTTCAAAACCCTTCTTCTTTCCCCCACACCATACTCAAACAACACCATCCCTCCACCCGAAAGAATGAAAATATAGAATTCGTCACTGTGCAAGTTGAAAAACAAAAACTCTCTTCTGATATACTGATGGGCATCACACACACAGGCCTTCAGCTAAATAAACAAGCATTAAGAAAAGGCTAGAAATGCTGATCTGATGATTTGTGGACCAAAGGCTTCTCATCTTTTTTTTTTTTTTTTTTAAGATGGCTATTGGTTTTTGGGGCGCCTGGGTGGCTCAGTCGTTGGGCGTCTGCCTTTGGCTCAGGGAGTGATCCCAGGGTCCTGGGATCAAGCCCCACATCAGGTTCCTCCACTGGGAGCCTGCTTCTTCCTCTCCCACTCCCCCTGCTTGTGTTCCCTCTCTCGCCGGCTGTCTCTCTCTCTGTCAAATAAATAAATAAAATCTTAAAAAAAAAAAAAGATGGCTATTGGTTTTTGAGCTTGCCCCTTCTACTTCCTTGAAATAAAGTTATAATTCAGTATTTCGTCAGAGACTTGGTGGAGCAACCCCTGACCGAGGGCAATGCCCTCTCACTGTGAACATGACATCTCTAACATGAAAACAGCTCTGCCAAGTTAAAAAAAAATCCGTAACAGTATTTGGAAGACTACTTTCAAACATTGCTTTCTGAGAGAAGGGCTTTGTGTATTTCCCGAGCCCCTCGGTTTTGTGCAGATGTTAAAGTCGGCTACTTTTGTGGCTCTAGGTGGCAGGTATCAAGCATTTCATGGGTACCGCGAACCACAGAGCAAACAGCACTGTCACACTCAGGACACAACAGTCACTGTTCTTATTCTATTTGGCAACTCCGTTCTCCTAGGCTTGGAGGGCTTCTTAAACTATGAGCCAAAGAACTTCTTCAAAGTCAGACCATGACCACGCTTGTTTCCGTGGAAGCGGGTCGCTTCTTCTAGCACTCGAGGTCTTTGACACCGGAAGGCTGCCTGGCTTCAAACACTTTACAATGAAAGGTCTCAGTTAAGTAAAGGGAATATTTACAATATGGATGAAAGTAAACCTGGCGAGGCTGGCGGGGGAGTGCTGGAGGGTCATACGGTGTCTTTTTATCCATCCCTGCATCCTTCAGAGTATGTGGAGGGTGAGTCTTGGGGACCTAAGAGGGGCTAAGACAGTGAGAGCCGCTGTTGGAGGGGCCCTGCTGGCTTTGAGCCACGCCAGGGAGATCACACAGACACTGGGAATGCACTCCCCCTTGGCCAAATGGGGGATCTGAGCTGGTGATCAGTAAGCCCCTCAGTTCCCATTTCTTTCCCCCCGCCCTCCGTGAAAAACGTCATGCTGATAAATTTTAGAATAGTATTTTTATTTTGCATCCTGCTGTTCTCATTAAGGTATACATGGATCCTTAAAGGTTAGGAAATTTTTCTTAGATTAGATGTAGTTTCCTTCCATACTCTTTTAAAAATTGTTACCCCCTCCCCCAATCCCCATCCCAACGTCCCAAATTCTAAACTCCAAACACTTGAAAGGTTTAAACTTTGTTGGCTTTAATGATGGCAATTTACAATGGACAAATATATTGGTAATGGGCGTTCTTTCCTGTAGGTTTGTTTAGAATTGAAAACAATGTGACTAGTCATAGAAGTTTCTATTTATTTAGGCTGGATAGTTCAGTTGTTTGGGGAAGGGACACTTGTCAGCAGAGAATTAGATTTGGCCTGATGTGTTTCATGGCTAAAGCCTGAATACAGACTAATGTCGACAGCTCAGAAGAATAATCACCATTTTAATGGATTCAAATTCTTTTGCAGAGAATAATCACAGGCTAGTTTAAATGAGACACTGCCTGTTTCACAGTTATCAGAAAATATGCTGATATGTAAAGATATACTGAATCAAGATGACTCAGGTACCCGGCTGGAGTAACTGGGCAGATGGTGGTATCATTTCCCACGGAAAGGCCCAGGGACAAGTCTGTCATATGTTTACTCCCTGTTTTGATCCTTTCCAAAATGTCATCCTCCTGTCATTTATGATTAAGACAGGAAACAGAACAGTTTGGGCTGTGCTTGAAAGTGCGTGCTCTGGATTCAAAGTTCATGGGTTGAAATCCCACTTTCACTACTTACTACCCCTGTGATCTTGGGTAAGTAGGTTTATCTTTCTGTGTTTCAGTATCTTAATCTATAAACGATATAATTGTAGAATTCTGTGAGATGTTATATCTAAACTCATGAGCACACACTAGATACTCAATAAATGAAAGTCACTTTTATTAGTGGTGGTGGTCATGTACCAATATTTCTTTTTTTTTTTTTAAGATTTTATTTATTTATTTGAGACAGAGAGAGAGTGAGCGAGTATGAACGGGGGGGGNGGGGGGGGGGGGGGCGCGGGAGAGGGAGAAGCAGAATCCTGAAGAAGGGAGCTCAATGCGGCCCCCATCCCAGGACCCCGGGATCATGACCTGACCCGAAGGCAGCCGCTTAACCGACTGAGCCATCCAGGTGCCCCTACCAATATTTCTATTAGCAGTAATATTTTTCCTTGGGAATAGCAGGGTAACAGTTCAAAGAGGTAATCCTCCCGTGTGTGTCATGAAGGGCAAACGCGGAGGAAGGGACAGGTCAGTACAAGTTCCTAGATGTTGCCTGTGGCTATGTAAAAAAAGGGAAGCAAGAAAGCTTTGATTGTGGCTTTTTGGAAAAAAAACGGTGGGCAGGGCTGGAGGGAAAGTGGGGATGGAATCCTGGAACTGGGAGCACATTCCCTGCTCCTTAATGTCTTTATTTGTAAAATGGGGATTAAAAATACCTAAATGACAGGATTGTTGTGACGATAAGTAGGGTCATTATGCAAACGTATCCCACTTGGATGGATATGCAGGAAATGTTTGTTTTCTAAACAGAATCTGACTTCTGACTGAATAATGAATCACTGAAGGCCTATAGTCCTCTGAGCCTGGAAACCAGGAGCAGGCTTTGAAATCCACCCTGAAGGAGCAGGACTGGGCCCCTGTAGGTCACTCCCAGCCAGGCTATAGGCCTTTCACCCAGTGGCCTTTGGTCTAGTACTTAAGGAGCTGGAGCTCTGGGCTCACCTTGTCCTTTCTGGCTTGTCCATGTTTTAGGCTCATTGTTCTGGGAGGCCTTGTGCTATATTTGTTCAACGAATCTGTCAGCAAAAAGGCAAACTGAATATCCTTCACTTGGAAGAAAGTGTGCCGCCCATAGGAGCTGGTCCCTCTGCCTGTCCTGATCCTGTGTGTCCCTTCTGGAATGCCCTAGGCTGGGAGCAATGGCTGGGTGCCTGGGGAGAGGGGCTGGCGTCTCTGCCTCTTCGGGTCTGTTTGGACTTGGTTCCTTCCCTTCTGTTTTCAGGCTGCGCCCCAGGAAGGCACTGGAACAAGCTTGTCACTAGAGAGCCTGCCACCCCCCACAAAAGTCCTAGACTATTCTATCTCCTCTCCCCACCCTACCCCTTGGGTATATACTGGACTTAGGACAGCTGCCCGAGTGTCCCCTTAACCAGCCTTGGGACCAGGATGCGAATCACCAAGCTGAAAATGACCAGTGCTTCAGAGCCTGCAGGTGTCCAGCTGCCCATCACCGCACTCCTCTGTGCCATTAGCATGCCCTTCACCTAGTTCTTTTATTTATTATTATTATTATTATTATTATTATTATTTTAAACTGGGGCTTGCAGAAAGACTACTATGAAAAACAATTATGATGTCCAGGTTACAGATGAAAGTCCCAAGGTTCAAACAGGTGTGATTCTTCCCTTTTTTTTTTTTTTACCTGTTAAATGGTGAAGCCAGGGCTCCAAAGCCACTTTTCCTGACTGCAGTTGCCCTGTTTACTACTGACTTCCCTTCTTGCCGCCTCTCTTAAGTCATGTCCCTACTGCGTGACTACCACACTCTAGCTGGCCTGGCTTGCAAAGACCTCAAAGTAATCAGCCTGCCACTTGGCAGGGAACCCACCCAGATTTCTCTACTCTGTCCCCCGGGCTGGGGACCCTGCTCCCTTTCCTCTCCTTCCTGAGAATATCCTGGATTCACTCCCTTGTTCCTGGGGCCTCTGTCTGGATTGCCATTCCCTCCAAATCCCATCATTCCTTCATGGCCGGCCAAGTCTGCCCCCCCGCCCCACCATACCCTCCTGTCCACTTCCAGGAGCTGCTCCTCTAGGCTCTTTTTTTTTTTTTTAATATTTTATTTATTTATTTGATAGAGAGAGAGACAGCCAGCGAGAGAGGGAACCAAGCAGGGGGAGTGGGAGAGGAAGAAGCAGGCTCATAGCAGAGGAGCCTGATGGGGCTCGATCCCATAACGCCGGGATCACGCCCTGAGCCGAAGGCAGATGCTTAACCGCTGTGCCACCCAGGCGTCCCGCTCCTCTAGGCTCTTAAGGCATGTAGTCTCTACTCATAGGAGTGCTGCCCACTGATCATCTCTTGTGTTTTTCCTGCTTTGTCCTCTGCGTTTTCTATTTAATTTGCAGCTCCCTGTTCTTCCTTCCCACCCTACACACATATTCCAAGTAGATTACAGTGCCCCTGAAAGTCATCCACTTTGGACCAGCTTATGGCTGCCCCATAGGGGTTTTTCCCTTTGGAGAAGCAAAGGCTCCGTCCCCTTTCTTGCTGACTTCACAACATCCTGTTCTTACTCTGTGAGATGGCAGTGACTCACCATGAATGATCCCTATTATTCACACTCTTATTCTCATAATTCAAATTAATTATGAAATGCCCGTCTTTATGAAGTTCTCTACGGGACTGATTTGCTAGAGGAAAAGAAGGTGTTAGAGCCAGTAAGTTTAATCAGTAACATAAGCAAAGTGTGGCTTCTCAAGGAAAAACTTCTGGAAAGGTCTCCATGGGGCCTGCTTATAATGAAAGGAATAGGCTCCCATGTTACAGGTCCCCATACATTCCTAACTCACACCTACGGATTTAATGTTTATTAAGCACTGACAATGTGCAGGACTGAAAGATTTCTCTTGTCATTTATGAGTGTTCATGTTACTGAAATGAGATGGACAATTAAATATCTTCACTATCGTTTTATATATACATACATATATATATATATATACACACACACACACACCTCTATGTATGGGTGTGCATGTATATACATATTTTTTCTTTTTCTTTTCTTCCTTCCTTTGTTCCTCCCTCCCTCTTTCTTTCTTTCTTTCTTTCTTTCTTTCTTTCTTTCTTTCTTTTTCTTTCTTTCTTTCTTTCTTTCGTTGTATGGAGTCAGAAAGATCTGACAAGTTTCAGATCACTCCCTCGCTACTCACTGGCTCTGGGACCTTGGGTCTGTCTTTTAACCTCTCTTAGCCCATTTCTCATCTGTAAAATGTGAGCAACATGCCTTCCTTGAAGGGATGTTGAGAGGCATAATCAAGATAAGGTGTGTCATCAGGGACCAGCAGGGACCTGCAGCATCCCCGGGAGCTTGTAGAAATGCAGAATCTCAGGCCCCAACCCAGAGCCCTGAATCAGATCTGCATTTGTCAAGATTTCCAGATAATTACTGTGCATGTTACGGTTCAGGAATCCCCGGTCCCAAGGAAGGAATAATCAAGTGTATGGATCTATTTGGAGAGGATAAGACCAGTATTTGCTTGCATTCTTGATTTGTAGCCCTTTCGAAGTGACTGTCTCAGAGCTGTGTTGCTGGTTGGAATTGGCTCTTGATAAAATTCAGAGAAATAGCCTTTAGGATCTGGTGGCAGGTGGAATGAAGCAGCTCTGGGAGTGGGTACGGGGAGGAGGAGGGTTGGTCGGGGTCGCAGACTGCGTGTGGGAGGGAGAAGTTGGAAAGGTGGGAAGGGTAAAGAAGGGGTGAGGAACCTGAGGTGGAGGAACAGTTTTTTTTTTTTTTTTCAAGGCTTTGGAGCAAAGGGAGGAGAGACACAAGTGACAATGAGTCCCTTTACATAGAAATTGCTAGGTCAAAAACTTTTATAAAAGTCACACTGGCTTTATGAGTTAGACTTGATCCAATATAATATATTCACTTATACAGCAGATGGTAATACAGCAAAATTATGATCACTTTAGAAAATCGATGTTGGAGCTGGAAGGGATCGTCTTAGGGATCTTCCTTGTTCTGATCCTTTTCGCCCCTGAAGCCTAGCTGGTTTCAGGACTTCTCACATGTGCCGGTTGCAGCGTGATCCAGGTTAAATGATCTCTTCTCACTGTGCCTTTTCTTCTTGGCTGTGAATTGAGAAAATAAAAGGTACAGTACCTGAGTTCATAGGTTGTGATGAGGATTCAATGAGTTGATGCATGGAAACTGCCTAGCACAGGACTTTTCCTAATTCAGTAATAATAAATACTTTCATCACAGCTGCTGCCCCATGGGAAGTAGACAGGGGAAGGTCATTATTAATACTACCACTATCAATAAATATGAAGACCGTAAGTTTGAGATTCAAGAAGTTGAATACATTTCTTGTTGATATCAATCTGGATGATGATAATGATAACAACAATAAAATCAACAGCAGTCACCACCACCATAATGACAATGTAATAAATACCAGCCATAGCTAACATTAATCGGGTGCTTGTTATGTGGCAAGCATTAAGTTATTATCTCATTTGATTTTTCAAACATATATGAGGGGTATAGTCCTACCCCCAGTTTGTAGATGAAGAAACTAAGGCAGAGGGAGATTAGTAATTGGCCCAAGGCCCAGAGCTTGTAAATGAAGCTGGAATTTGAACACGGACCGACTGGCTGCATAAATTGTTCCCTTAACCACTGCACTAGCCACCGTGTTAAAATACCAGCTCAGGAAGAACTGTTCTTTCCATTTGGTGGCAATGTATGTGCTGTTTGTTTTCTGGCCTGATTCTCTGATATACTGGTTTCCCCAGATCCCCGAACATGGAGTGTTCCTGTGAAAGCTTTTGTCAACCAAAATAGCATAAAGTGAAGAAGCAAGTGCCACTAATTTATATGGAAATATTGGGGGTGCTCCCAGAACCAAAAAATAATCTCATTTAGGCTTTTCTGATACCTTAAGACACATCTTGCTAACGGATGCACATAATAAATGGGGATAAAGCACACATGCTCCCAGAGAGTTCAAAGCTATGGCGCCTGGATGCTGAGATGCTGAGTGGTGTTTGGGAGGAGTCTGGCGGGGCTGCTCTCACTGCTGTTCAAGGTGCACACTGCCTTTATAATGGCTTTCCACAAAATAAGCCCTGAACACTATTTTTGTTTTTGCTTTTGTTCAGAAAAGCGAAAATCTTGTGGATTTCTTTTGGTTAGTGATAGCAAGTACTAATGGAGGTCTTTCATAAGAGCAAAGTGGCATAACATGAACTTTCCAAAAACTGGGGATACTTCAGTTTTAAAGAAAATGTATTGCTGCCGGATGAGGAAGAGAGTAGTTTGAAGATCGAAGAAGGAACAGCTGTTAACCCACTGTGTGCTGGGCCAGGTGCAGTCACATGCATGAACCCACTAATGCTCATAGATCTTTCTGGATGTGAGCTACATATTCACAGGGGACACAGCTAAGACTGAGAGAGTTTCAGTAGCTGGTCCAACTTACTACTTTGTAAGTGAAGGAGCTGGGATTTCAGCCCGAGACCAAAGCCCAGGCTAGCTCAGGAAAGACCTGGATTTGGGATTTGTATTTTCCCTCAAGGAAATTCCACCCCTCCCAAACTCCCAAAGTTGCTAAAACCTGGTTCCATCATGTCTTTGGTTTGAAAAAACCTCCCCTAAGATTGTCTGAAATCCCATCCTGGAAGGGCACTAAAGCTCCTTTCTAGAAGTATTTTATTTTTGTCTTATGGTTCACCCCCTTCCAATAAGAATTTTGAGTAGCTGACAAATACACAAGTAAACTATAAGAGAATGGGAAGGTGAGGTAGAGAAATAAGTTTAGGCTGGGAATAAGGTTAGTTGCTACAATATATGCCAAGGGGCCCTGAATTGGGTGAGGTGGGCTGTAAGATATCTTTAATTGACTAGAATATTCATTACTTCCGGGGGCTATAGGCAGAAAAACCCAGATTGCTTCCAGTAAAATCCCTCACAAATCCACTGGTCATGTGAATTACTAGGGAATGGGGAATGTTTTAAGGCATATTCTAGCCTTAATGCTAGGGTCTAGGGTCTGTGTCAGGCCCTTAGTCTGTCTGGTAGGGCTCATGATGAGAAGATGGTTTGGCTGAAGGTCTGTAGCCATTCTTAAGTTCTTGCCTTACTTCCTTTTCTCCTTGACACCAGCTGTGTGTGATGTTTCACTAAAGCACCTTGTCTTTGAATGTGCTCTCTCCAAGACCTTGCACCTCATTCCACTGGAGGGGAATGCAAAGTTCTTCTCAGGATGCACAATGCCTCCATCTCCAAAGAGGTGGAACTCCCAAGCTCTGGGCACAGGGGCCTGCCCCAGAGAGTTTCTCTCATTTATGGCTATCAGAAAAATAGGGCAGGAATCAACCTACATCACTTATACCCCACCTTATGTCAACAGCCCTCACAAACAGAGGGGCCCAGCAGCAGCCTTTTACACTACCTGGTACTATACACTGGAACCAGCTCGCACACTCAACAGAAAGAAAAACAAGTGCCGGCCCTGTTCCGATGGCAGGCTGATAAGGCCTGCCCCTCCAGTCAGGGCGCCATTGTTCTCTCCCTCTGCACCTTCCCGTGTCCATTCCAAGCAACCCTGATAAGTCTGTGCACGGGGCAGGCTTGTGTTTGAGTTGAGGTTGTCAAACCCATTACTCAAAGGGAGGACGTGGACTTTCTTTGGGAAGGGCGAACTCTGGTCTTAAGGACTAGGAGAGAATAAAGATGATTTATGATTAACTAAGTAGCTACACGGTTGGGAGTTTGGTCTCACTGACTGCAGTTTTGAGTCATGGCTTTTTTGTGCAGTTGGTGTGTCTCCATCGAAGTGTGAGTTTAGAGTGACCACAGAGAAAGTCAGGTGAGAAATTAATGTATCATGGACATTAGGGCAGCCCTGTATATTGTCACCAGGCAAAAGGGAGAGGGGCTTTTTGACAGGAATAAATTAAACACATGGAATACCCGAATGGGTAGAACTGGGATAGAGCCTGTGGGTGTCGCTGGAAATGTAGGGAAACTGATTTGTAAAGGTGTTTGAGTGAGGATAATATGCTGCATAAAGCTCTCCACAATAAAAAAATTTGGGCTCTTTTATGAACTTTCACTAGGGGTGAAGAAGAAAGGAAAAAAAACCGTGTTTTTCCTGATACCAGCTCGTATTAGGGCAATAAAGAATGGGAACAGGCAGAGGTGTGGTGGTTGGCTGTGTGAGTTGCCAAGTGCCCTGGGACTATTACATGTTTTTTTCTATTCTAGCTTCATGGAGGATGTTAAAGTCTAAAGAGTTAGTTTTCCTCCAGAGTTGGCAAGAGAGTAAAACATGTGAACGCATTTAAAAAGTCAAAATATTACACAAAAACAAGGTAGTGTTATTATTTCATTTGGTGCTCACTGCAGCTCTACAGGGATGACGTATCAGTTGTTGCTATCTTCATTTTTAATTTGAGTGAATTAAGGTCCAGGGAAGTGAGGGTGCCCATCCAAAGTCACATGGCTGGTAAGGAACTAAGTTGGGAGTAGGACATAGCTCTTGAGAGGCACGGCATCCTTCCTGATGGAAGCGTTAGCCTATTTGCCATGCCAATAATATACAATTTAGAGGAAATGTAAAAAAAGATATGAATTTACCATTTAAAAAATTAAATAGGCTTTTTTTTCCAAATTGAAAAACCCTGACATGAAAATATCTTACATATGAGAACCACCAGCTTTTTTTCTCACTGGAATCCCCAGAAACAAGAAATATTCCTTGACTGGGTGTGTTCTGCTGCAGCCCATGGGATGTGTGTGTGTGTGTGTGTGTGTGTGTGTGTATGTGTGTAACTTTCCCCTGAGTTCCAAGTTGTAAGAAGGAATTCAGAACACCTTTTGCCTTGAAAACACTTTCACAAGTTAATTTCCCAGGGTAGCCTTTGTGATTTTACTTCAAGCAGAACCCATAGTTAAAACATCATCAGCAGCCCAAAGTCATTTCCAATGTTATATATTTTTCATTGCAAATGAACGTATGATATTTAGGAACTTTATTAAATGGGCTTTATGAGCTAGTGCAAGGAACTAATTTCCACTTGTAACACTATTTCTATTATAAGAAGTGTTATAGTTTCCAAAAAACCAACTTACACATTTTGAGAACACCAGCCAATTGTTGGGGAAGTCTGAACTTCTGTCTGTACTGACTGTACTGTTGTCTCTGAAGACTAACGTTCTTTATTACAGATTTCTCTGGAATGTGAAGGGCATTATCAGGCTGGAATATGCTACAATTTATGCTAAAAGATGGGCAACAGGAAAAACACATCACATGTAAAGACAAAGGGAAAATTCCAAACTTTCTGAAGTCTTATTCCAGATTATTCTAAATTAGTCTCTTGTTTTCTGTGCTCTTAGCTTCCCCACTTCTAATCTACCAGCCCTTTGGACAATAGCCCCAAGTCCTGTTTGGTCTGTTGTCCACATCCTCTAAAAGCAAAGAGAAGAAGACTTCTGTGCTTTGGAAATCTTAGAGTTCTTAGGCTTAGAAGCCATCTTGTCAGGGAAGGAGTTCTCACTTCTCAATCTTAGTCTGGTGTCCCCTTTCAGTGTGGACTCTCCCAGTCCCTACATCAGCAGAGCCTTAAGCTGACAATCCCAAAATATTAATTGGTGGGGATTTGTCTGTATTTTCGAATTCTATCAACATTGTTGCTTTCTCATATTCTGCTGTGTAGACTGAATTTCCAAACTAGGAATCAAATTTATGTAGTTATTCACATCTGACTTGAACAAATAAATAAAGGTTTGAGTTATTGCTCAGCCAGCTAACTTTAGACCTGGATCCATCTTCCCATCGTAATTTTCCCTTCTGCTTTCTTTGTTAGCCCCCTCCCCCATTGTGATCACTGTCTTCCTTTTATTGTTACAAACATTTTTACTCTTGCTTGTGGGCCAAGAGCCTATTAATTAGGAGCCGGTCTGGAGGTCCCAATGGGAGCTTGTTTGGACTGAGCTCATGAGACATTTTCACTCTAGTTGATTCATTACATGGCCAGGGGCCAAGGGTTCAGTTTTGCTCCAGCCTTTCCATGAAGGAGCCTGAGCCTGGGACTGGAGAGCACTGCTGGTTTTTGGCTCTACTGAGCTCCAAATGTGTTTGTAAATCTTTTGAGCTCTGTTAAGTAGCTCAGCTCACTAGATCACTTAAGCACAGACCTGGAAATTAGCCACTCTTGGGAACTAATTCTAATATTCCTCATCCAGATTTGAGTGTATCCATTTATAAAATGGTTATTAACATTATTTCCTAATCAGGCATTTTCCAGTTGAGCCATTTTGGGGGGCCTATGCTTGCACAGATAATTTCACACTCTTCTGGCAAATCTGGCATTTCAGGGATTCTCCAATCCGACTCCCACCCAGTTCTCCCTATTTTCAAAAGCATCTGTATTTTGTCCTGGCCAAAGAGACTTCACACTATTTCTTGAGATTGCTCTCCTTTCTGACTTAAAATCTTGACTTTCTGTAATCTGAACCTTCTGCTCTGCTGTCCAGTTAATGCTTCCTAGAGCCACAGGCTGTTGGAAACAAAGAATCTGGAGGATCAGAAAGGGCTCAAGGAGGTCAGGTGGAATGCTCCAGGACAGAGAGTTTGCCCTCTTCAGTCTCTCACTGCGTTTTGAGGGATTTTCTTAGGACTACATAACAAACCACTTTGAGGTATACTATTACAAGTGGCTCAGTTTTTTTTTTCTTTTGCGTACGTGTCTTATACCCCCTGCTCACCATTATGCTATGAGTCAAGATATTCTATGCTTATGTTTTAAAACAATGACTCCTAAAAGAAAAATATTTCCTCTCCAGAGAAGGCCAGATCTTTAAAGTATGAATGAAGCAAATGTGATATTTATAAAACCCTTGGGGTGAAGGGCGAAAGGGCCTTTAAGCAAACACTCAATAATGGGGAAAAAAAATCAATGGAAGTATTCTTAGAGAAAGAAACTGGCCAATCTGTCTTTCTTGGTGGGTCTCACATTTCTTTGCTCAAACAGCTTGCCTTCTACCTGGCAGTTGCAAGGTCTGCATTGGAAAATGGAACATTAAGATGGTGGGACAATAAATGATTTTTCAGCTTTGTCAACCACTTGTTTTATCTGTCAATAGATTTTCATGTTACTTGGTGGGTTTTTTTTTTTTTTAAAGTAGGCTCCATGCACAGCATGGAGCCCCATGTAGGGCTTGAACTCATGACCCTGAGATGAAGACTTGAGTTGAGATCAAGAGTTGGATGCTTAACTGACTGAGCCACCCAGGTGCCCCTTGTTACTTTGTTTTTGATAATTAAACCTATATCATTAAAAATATTTTCACTGGTGAGCATTGTAGAGGGTGATCCCATAAATATTACTGGGGCTTCACACAGCAGTATTAGATGCAGCCAATGATCAATGACAGAGACAGAAAAAGTCACAAATGCACAGAAGGTGTAAAATGAATTTACAAACGGTGGACCTTAAAATGTATTGAGTATCTGAAAAACTCTTCATTGCAACTGCAACTCATGTGCACTGATTGGCACCATTAGTCTCTCATTCTGGCCTGTTTGGGTTGACACCATGCCAGATTGACAATGAACATTAATTATTAGGACCTTCATACACGTGTGAGGCTTTGTAGGATTATTTAAAATGGCAAAATTTCAAAAAAATCTGGATGTCCATTAATAAGACTCCAGTTAGACAGATCATGGTACGTCCACACAGTACAATATTATGCAGTTGTTAAAGTAAAAAAGGGCAAATATTCTTATGTTGATATTTAAAAATTTTCAAGATATTTTGTTTAGCTAAAGCAAAACAAAACAAGTTTTTGATCAATATGCATAGTATGTGATCTTTTGTGTAAAATACACCAAGTACTAGATATATGTGTAAACTTGCGTGTGCATAGAATATTTCAGGAAGAAAACACAAGAAACTGATACTGATAGCTGGTTGTTTGGTGGGGAGGGGAACTGAGGGAGTAGGGGGGGTAGGGAGACATTTTTCAGGGTGAATTTTTTCGTATGGTGGTGGCTTTTTTATGTGTCTACTTGGGTAGGCCGAACTCTATCTCCCAGAATTTTCTTTCTTACATGTTGCACTACAACGAGGCCCCCAGAGAGATTACTATGTGAGCTCTGGAGGGTGGAAGTGAACTAGAAGCGAGTTTGTCGCTCAGTATAGTTGCTGCTTATCAGTGGCGCCCTTGTTAGTGTGAAGCAGCAGCCAAGTCTGCGATGGCTCACCTTCCTGTGGGTTGTTTTTCAGCTTTTCTGACTTCTGGGCCTACTCTGAATTCTGAGTTTAGCTTCATTTTTTTTTTAATTAAAGATTTTATTTATTTATTTGTCAGAAAGAGAAAGAGCACAAGCAGGGGGAGCAGCAGGCAGAAGGCGAAGCAGGCTCCCTACTGAGCAAAGAGCCCAATGTGAGACTCTATCCCAGGACCCTGGGATCATGACCTGAGCCAAAGGCAGAAGCTTAACCAAGTGAGCCACCCAGGAGTCCCTGGATTCTGAGTTTAGTTGTATGATGAGGGCACTGGCCTCTCCTGCAGAACATAAACTTCAGAGGCAGTGAGAATTGATATATATTATATATATTTCAGTCCATCCTCATGGGTTCTAGCACATCCTGTGGGTTCATACTTGTCCTTGTTCTCCCCACTTTACATCCATCTTCCTGTGGACTTCAAACTGTAGCAACAGATGTGAAGACAATAGCCTACAGAGATCACTTAACTAGCTCCTGCAGTCAGACATAACAAACCCCTGTCTGTGTGTGTGTGTGTGTGTGTGTGTGTGTCCTAATGCTTCTGTTTCTCTGATTGAACTCAAATGTAGAATTATTAGATTTTTCAACATGTTCGTGCATTACCCATTCAAAAATTAAGCAAAATTTTTAAATAGAAATTTAAGTTAGAGACTGAATCCTACTATTCATGTCATGTTAAGTGTTGAAGGAAAATAGCCTGGATTCCAAACTGCTTGGGAAATCTTCAGCATCTTTTAAGAGAAAAGGTGGGGCTCCAAGGCATACTGTTATGTTCCGTGATGGCCAGATCATCACACTTGTATCGGTTGACCATTGTGGCATAACCAACCTGCCAAATTTATCCAGACAACACAGCCAACATTTTATCTACTCATGATCTTGTGCATCGGCAATTTTTGCCGGGCCCAATAGGACAGTTCTGTTGCTGGTCTCACCTAGGTTGAATCACCAGCTTGGCTGGAGCTAGATTGTTTAAGATTACATCACTCTTATGTCTGGTGGTTAGTGCTGGTTGTTGGTTCGGTTTGTGTATCTCTAGAAGGCTATCTTGAGCTTCGTAAGCTACTGTGTTGCAAAAGCAGCAAGAAAGAGAGTGCAAGTCAGTGCACAAGCACCTTTCAAGCCCCTGTTTATATTATGTTTGCTGATGTCCCTTTGGCCAAAGCAAACCGTATACCCAAGAACAGAATCAATGCAAAACAGCTCATGCAAGGATACAGACACAGGGATGCACGATTCTTTGGGAGCCATTAATGTAACAATCTACTGCATTGTCTGATGGCTGGAAAAATAATTTATTGTACTCTATCACTGAAGGAAAAGGGAAAAGAGTGGGACTGATGGAAAGCCTCTTTAACTCATGTCGTATATTTTGTGTCCCTCATGTTATGCTTAGCCCAGGGTCTTGCATATAATAGATAGTCAAAAACTGTACTCTAATGCCTGTAAGGCTTGACCGCCTCTAGAGTAGCTAGGCTTAGGTAAGACAACCTATGATTACAGCCTGAACCCCACTGGATTCCAGTTGGCATGAGGAACTGGAGAAGAAACACTCTTGATTTCTGTTTTGGGGTTTATGTGCTTCTGGTGAGCTCATTATGTTAACCTGTGTTTCTACCTCTCTGCCTCGAAATTATGAACAAAATAGCGTCATAGGGGCGCCTGGGTGGCGCAGTCGTTAAGCGTCTGCCTTCCGCTCAGGGCGTGATCCCGGCATTCCGGGATAGAGTCCCACATCGGGCTCCTCTGCTGGGAGCCTGCTTCTCCCTCTCCCTCTCCCCTGCTGTGTTCCCTCTCTAGCTGGCTGTCTCTCTGTCACATAAATAAATAAAATCTTAAAAAAAAAATAGCGTCATAATCATGATCCATCTGCCTTTCCGGGTAGAACAGTCTTCTGTTTTTGTACCTCATTGCAATTTCAAAATGCCCCCAGAAATCATGAAGGATAATGTCCAACTTGTAAAGTGCTTTCAGAACAATTCCTTCAGTTTCTAAAACTATTTTTCAAGGCATTATAAGCAAATGGTTTAAGAGCACAAATAGTGTTAAAAGAGTTTATATTAAAAACCAATAGTTTTTTCTTTTCCTCGCTCCCTTCTCAGAGGCAACTACTTTCTACTTTTTATTCTATTTCTATATTTTATGTCTATTTTGTAAACAGCATGCAGGTAGTCTTACTTTTTTGCTAATCTCTGCCTTTCAATTGGAGTGTTAGCCTATTTGCATTTAATGCAATTATTGATCTGGTTGGATTTAAGGCTAACATTTTGCTATTTGTTTTCAATTGTTCCATTTATTCTTTGCTATTCTTATCCTTCTTTCCTGACTTCTTCTGGAATAATCAATATATTTTAAAATCCCATTTTGTCTCCTCCATTAGATTTTTTAGCTATATCTTTATTTTCTTAGTGGTTCTTATGCCAGATTAACTTATATGTACCTTTAACTAATATTTTCCACCTTATTTATAATGTAAGAATCTTAGGATAGTAGTGAACTTCCATACCTTCCTCCTATCTTTTGCTATTTACCATACATTTGCTACACAAAATGGCATACATTTTACTTCTACATATGCTATATATTCACAGAACATTGTCACTATTTTTGCACTAAATGGCGAATTTATTAAAGAAATTTAAAAATGAGGAAGAAAGTATTTTATATTTATCTACATAAAAATCTTTTATATTTAATATTTTTAAAGCCCTTCATGTCTCAGTCTAGATCTGTTTCTATCTGGTATCATTTCTCTTCAAACTAAAGAACTTTTTATATTTCTTATAGAATAAGTCTGCTGGTCATGAATTTCCTTAGCTTTTGTTTGTCTGGAAAATATCTTTATTTTTCCTTTACTTTAAAAGGATATTTTCACTGGATATGAAATTCTGGCTTGTCAGGTTTTGTCTTTCAGCACTTTATGCCATTTCATCGTCTCCTGGCTCACCTTATTTCTTTTTCTTTTTTCCCCCCACCTTATTTCTTATGATAAGTTGCTATTCCCTTGGTTATCATGTATCATTCTACCCCACCCCCAGCTACCTCTAAGATTTTCTCTCTCTTTTTAATAAGGATTTTATTTATTTATTTGACAGAGAGAGGGAGAGCATGTGTACAAGCAGGGGAAGTGACAGGCAGAGGGAGAGGGAGAAGAGGCTCCCTGCTAAGCAAGGAGCCTGACACACGGCTCGATCCCAGGACCCTGGGACCGTGACCTGAGCTGAAGGCAGACGCCTAACCAACTGAGCCATCCAGGTGCCCCAGATTTTCTCTTTTTTAAAAAACATTTATTTATATTAGAGAGGAGGGAGGGGCAGAGGGAGAGGGAAAAAGTCTTAAGCAGAGTCTGCAGGGAGTATGGAGCCACGACCCTGAGATCATGACCCTGAGATCACATCCTGAGCTGAAACCAAGAGCCAGGTGCTTAACTGACTGCATCACCCAGGAGCCCCTAAGATTTTCTCTTTATCTTTAGCTTGCAACAAGTTGGTCAAGATGTGCTTGGGTGTGATTTTCTTTGTTTTTATTTGTAAAGATTCTTGAATATGTAGGTTGACATTTCCATCAAATTTAGGAAGTTTTTGGCCATTCCATATTCAAAATTTTTTTCTCTATCTCTCTTCTACAGCAGAGACTCCAATTACCTGTATGTAAGATCACTTGATGTTATCCTACAGGTCACTGAAGCTTTGTCCAGTTTTTTAGTCTTTCCCCCCCACCTCTGTTCTGTACTGATAATTTCTATTGACCTATCTTCAAGTTCGCTAATGCTATTCTCAGTAGTTTCCAATGTACTGTTAAGCTCATCCAGTGAAGTTTCCTTTCAAAATTGATATGAATTCCTTTTCAGTTCTAGAATTTTTTATTGGTTATTTTTCATAGTTTTCATTTTTCTGCAGTGATTTTCCCCATCTGTTCAGTCATTTGTCTGTCTTTGTGTTTATAATGTTTAAACATATTTATAATGATTGTTTTAAGGTGCTTACGTGCCAATTTCAACATCTGTGTCATTTCTGAGTTTGTTTCTATAGAGTCCCCACCCCCACCGGCTATGTGTCATGCTTTGTTGCTTCTTCACACGTCTAATATTTTATGATGGTTTACTGGACATGATACACTCTATGATAGTCTAGATTTGTTTTCTTTTAAATTGTATTGAATTTTGGGGTGCCTGGGTGGCTTAGTTGGTCAAGCGTCTGCCTTTTTCTCAGGTCATGCTCCTAGGGTCCTGAGATCAAGCCCCACATGGGGCTCCCTGCTCAGCAGGGAGTCTGCTTCTCCCTCTCCCTCTGTGTATGCTCTCTCTCTTTCTCAAATAAATAGATAAAATCTTGAAAAAAAATAAGATGCATTGAATTTTGTTCTGAAAGGCAGTTACTTTTCTGTTGGATTATATTGAATCTTAGTTTAAGTTTTTGTTACAGTAGCTTTGGCCAAGGCTTTACTCTTAAGCCAGAGCAGCTATTTTTTCCAAGAGTGATTTTTTTGGAGTCTCAGCTGAATGCTTGGGATATTCAAGAAGATCTTTCCAGTCTGGCTGGTCAGAACTCCAATTCTCCCACACTGTCCAATCTCCAGAATCTCTCTGTTCAGCTCACATACTCCCAGAACTGTTGTCTGCTATACTTCACAGAATCTCATCCTGTGCATGTATGACAATATTTAACTGAAGACTCATGGAGACCCTTATGCAGATTAATGAAAGTTCTCTTCACAGTTTCCTCCTCTCTGTTACTTTTCAATGCAAACACTACTTGCCTTGATAGCCCTGTACTCAAACCTGTTTCTTTCACCCAGAAAGACTATTGCTTTCTATTTGGCTCTACTTCCTTTTGCCGTGGTGTGGGAGCTACTCCCAGCAGAAAACTGGGGTGAATGTGGAGGTCACTTTGTGTATTTCCCCTCTCTCTAGGACCTTGTGCTATTGTCCAACGCCTAAAAAAGTTGCTATATATTTTCTTTAGTTTTATAGCTGTTTAAGGTTATATAGTAAGTCTAAAACTTATTCAATTGTAGTCAAATGGAAGGCTGTCTCCTATATTCATATTTCTAAATAATATAGGTATACTTGATTAATCAATTCTAGACATAAACCACTGGCTTCCTTTTATGGAATAATAGCCCATTTAAATTCCTTTCTCCTTTTCTTATTCTCAGAATATAATTATGTCCCAACTCTGATTACATTCATATTCAGATTTTAATTACTATGAATTTATAAATCCTATTCATGGCTAAGCCAAGTTCTGCACTCTGATTGCATTACCTTCCCTGTTCAAATTTTGTTTTTCCTGGAGATAATAATGGTTGACTTATTTTATCTACTTAGTTTTCTTTAAATGGCTAAGTTTCAGGCACCTGGGTGGCTCAGTCAGCTAAGCGTCTGCATTCCTGGGATTGAGTCCTGCATCTGGCTCTCTGCTCAGCTGGGGGTCAGCTTCTCCCTCTCGTTCTTCCTCTGTTCTCTACTACCCCTTCAAGTGAATGAATAAAATCTTAAAAATAAATAAATAAATAAAGCCTCAAAATTTCTAAAACAAAAAAAAAAATGGCTAAGTTTCCCTCATCCATCAGTAGCTCTTTTACTTTTAAATGTAAGCGACTCTCAACATTTTCCACTAGAGTCTTTGACTTTCTGCTTCAATCTGAAATGGTTGTTCCGTTGACCTGCTGTTATACAGCTAATGTCATGTAACTCTCCTCTGCTGTCACATTAGGGATTTCATTCCTTCTCTTTTCTGCTTGATTCTCTGTTTGCTGGATCCTCTCTTTTGACTTACTTCATTTTTGTGGAACATATTCTCTAGTACCTTCCTGAGAAAGAGTGTGTAGGGAGTACATTTTTTCCCCATTCTCTTTAAACATCTAAAATATGTCTTTATTCTACTCTCACTTGATAGCTATCTGACTGGGTATAAAATTCCAAGTAGAAAATAATTTATACTTAGAATTTTGAGGATCTTATCTCATTATCCTCTAGCATCCAATGATGGTGTTGAAAAGTTTGATTCCATTTTCATACATGACCCCTTAAGTATGACCTACAGTTCCTTTATGGAAGCTTTTAGAATCTTCTATTCATTTATTTGTGAAATTTAGTGATGCTGTGTCTTTGTCCTCATTCTTTGTGCTCAGATCCACAGACTTAGTATCTCCTTCGAGTTTTCTTTTTTCTCTCTCTCCCAACTCCCCTCACTCTCTTCCTTCTTCCTTCCTTCCTTCCTTCCTTCCTTCCTTCCTTCCTTCTTCTTCTTCTTCTTCTTCTTCTTCTTCTTCTTCTTCTTCTTTTTTTTCTTTCTTTCTTTCTCTCTTTCTTTCTTTCTTTCTTTCTTTTCTTTCTTTCTTTCTTTCTTTCTTTCTTTCTTTCAAGCCCTATGCCCATGNTTCCTTCCTTCCTTCCTTCCTTCCTTCCTTCTTCTTCTTCTTCTTCTTCTTCTTCTTCTTCTTCCTTTCTTTCTTTCTTTCTTTCTTTCTTTCTTTCTTTCTTTCTTTCTTTCTTTCAAGCCCTATGCCCATGATGGAGCTTGAACTCATGAACCTGAGATCAAGAGTTACATGGTCTGCTGACTGAGCCAGCCAGGTGCCCCTTACGTTTTCTTATGTTATTATTTTTTGAATAATTTCCTCCCTCCCTGTATTAGTTTTCTGGGGCTACCATAAGAAAATACCACAGGCTTAAACAATAAAAATTTATTTTCACACAGTTCTGGAGGCTAAAAGCTCAAGATCAAGGCACTGATAAGTTGGGTTTCTTCTGAGGCCTCTCTCTTTGACTTCCACATATAGATTCTGAGGGGGCACAATTCAGCCCATAACACTTCCACTTTCTTTTTTATATATTTCTGGAATTCCTTGTATTTGGAAGTAGAACTTTCTGGAAAGAAGCTCTTCTGTTTGACTTCTTCAGAGAATGACTCTCTAGTTTCATTATGGGGACGTAAGAGGAATGCTGATGGTGAGAAGTCGTTGCCTGATTGGTAGAGGTGGGGAAGTGACTGCTTCTCACACAGGCTTCCAAGCAATCCCTCTGTTTTAAGTACTACTCTTTTATCCCTATCCTCTATATTAACTGCTGTTCCATCAATTTTGTTCTTCTCATATTTTTGTTTGAAGTTAAACATCTTTTACTTGCATTTGATTTCTAATTTTGTATTCATTTCTTGTTTTCAATCTTTTTGGATTAAAAAAATAAGTTACGAAGAGAGGCAAATGGAAATGTCTTTACTCTGCCATCTTGGAATAAAAGTTTTGAAATTGATGGCTTTCTCTCCCTGCCTCCTTCCTTTCCCTTCCTTCCTCCCAGGATCTCCAATACTGGAGATGTAATTATTCACGTTACTCAGTTCTTCATTGCTCATGCCAGGCCTCTTTTTTCACATTGGTGCAGCACCATGGCAGAGACAAAAAGAAAAAAAAAACCAAGTAAATATCTAATTATAGAAATAAACACAATGGACAAAATGAACATGATGCTGTGAAAGAGAGTGAAAGGGAGGAGTTGGGGAAGTTTTTAGAGAAGGTGACCAGGGAAGGCTTTTCTGAAGAAATGCCATTGACGCTAAGACTTGAAAAGGAGTTGGGCCTTTGAAGAGGAGAACATGGTGTTTGAAGAACTGAAAGGAAGCCAGTGAAGCTGGAGTGTGGTAGACAAGGACGAGCGTGGCTCTGGATGAGATTGTACAGGTGGGCAGGGGCCAGTCATACAGGGTCTTTTAAGCTAGCTAAGAGCTTGAGATTTTATCTGAAGTGCAGTGCAAAGCCACTGAGGGTTGGGGGACGGGGGGCTCTAGCAGGAGACTGATGTACTTTCTGTAGTCATAGCTTTTAAAATATCACTGTACATGCTGCATGTACAACAGATTAGGGGTGCAGGTAGGAGCTGAAGTGGGGGACAGTCAGAGGGCTAGTGCAGCCATCCAGGTGGAGGATCGTGGAGGCCTTGACTGGAGGGGGCAGCAGTCGAGGTGGGAAGAAGTGAATGGAGTCAGGGTTTATTGTGGAGGTACACCAGACAGGTCTGGGGAAGGACTGGACGTGAGGATGGGGCGCCTGGGTGGCTCAGTCGGTTAAATGTCTGCCTTCGGCCCAGGTCATGATCCTGGAGTCCTGGGATGGAGCCCCGCATCAGGCCCCCTGCTCAGCAGGGGAGTCTGCCTTCACCCTCTCCCTCTGCCCCTGCTTCTGCTCTCTCTCTCTTGCTCACTCTCTTTCAAATAAATAAAATCTTAAAGAAAAAAAGACTGGATGTGAGGAAAGAGGGAGGATGCAGGAATTTACAGACAGTTTTCATGGGTGTCTGTAGTCACCTCCTCCCGCCCCCATAACTTACATCTGAAATATTGGTTCCTTTGTCTGGTCCTCTGAAACATCCGTCCTTGGATATGTCCACAGGCACGGGTGCTGAAGGAGTGAGAGGACGCTGACCTGCTCGGATAGGAAATGGGCCTGTAGTTCTATCGGGGCACTGCTCCCAGGCTGGGGGGAAAGATGGTACTGATTGAATTGACAAGGATGGTGATGACGACAGCTAGCATTTGTAGAACACTTACTATGTGCTCAGCACACACAACACCCTGTGAGAAGTCGAGTATCTTGTACTAAGTCACACAGGTAGTGGGTGGGTGGACATGGCAGGACGTGAGCCCAGACAGCCTGGCTCGAGCATCTACTGTCTCTCTCATTCTGCCAGTTAATTAGCTCTGACTGTAGGCAGATGAATCTTGCCAGAAATTGCCACCTGAGCCCCCTTTTGGGGTGTGGAACAGGCAAGATCAAGTTCAAAGACAAGCAGTATTTGAGGCAGAGCTTAGAATTTTAGAACCAGAATTAAAACCAACCAACCAACAACCACAAAAGTTGGAAACATCAGAAAAGCACCTACCCTGGCCAGCCTCAGAAGTGAGGATCCCTTGAAAAGCCGGAAGTTCTGTCCGTTAGGCGAGTCACACCCTTCATCGCAGGTAACATTGGATGGTTCACTCCTCCTGTCTGGGGATGGAGCTGAGTCAGTTAGGAGCTAATCATTAACTGGCCCAATTTCTGCCCCTCCTGGGCCTCTGCTCCCACCCCAGCTCAGACACAGGACAGTCTGGGACACCACCAACCTTGGAGATCGAGAGGCTGTACGTTTTTAATTAGAGGGAGATACCCTTATCTCTGGCCGGCCCTTTTCTCCATTAATTTACACCTTCTCTTATCTTTTCCATCTATTGTCTCTGCAATGACCCATCTTTCCCGAGCGCTTCTGCGCTGTCACTGTGCATTTGAGCGCAGGCACGCCTGTCCCTCAGCTGACCCCTCGGGGAGCCTCATTTGTCTCCCTGCCAGCACTCCCTCCTCCTGACCCTGTCCAGGCTCTCTTTGATCTGCCCCTTGCTCCCCTCTGCCTTTACCTACAGTTCTCCTTTCTCTTTTTCAGGCGAGGTCCCTAACCATTCCAGGAATGCTCCCGACTCCAGGAGACAGTGCTTCTGGGAGCAGGGCCCTTTTGTCCCCCCAAAAGGACAGGAAGGCAGAAGGGGAAGTAGGCGTTTGTATATCCCGGAGGAATGGGTTTTAAGAACACCTGAGGGTGTGGCTTCTGGGTTCCTGATCAAAGGAAAAGGGGGTCAGTCAGAGCCGGGGAGGGGGCGCGGGGGCAGGAAGAGGGCTGGCTTGGACACACTCCCTTCCCAGGCAGGCACGCTTGCGGCATCTACCTGTGCAGGTGCGGAGTCATGTGGCTCTGATAGCAAACTGGAGGAGAGCTAGTCTGCCGGCTGGCTGACCCCTCCCTGACCCTGGACACTGAGAAGTGCTGAGGCAGAAGAAAGAACTTGGCCTTGGCTGCCTGGGCACCCAGATGTTGACCCCTAGTGGGGGAGGGGGGCTGGCCTATGAAGGGCTCCTGCCTCCAGATGCCCCGCTCTCAGATTTGGCTTTGCTTGGGCCTGAGCTAGCCCTTAAGCCTTCCCGTTCACCTGCCCTGTTTCCAACCTGCTTTGAAGGATAACTGTTGAGACCTGTCGGGATTTCCATGTCTCCCTTTTTCTCTAGGTGTCTCTTCAGCCAGGAATTTCTCCCTGAAATGCCAGTGCTGGGCCGGCCCTGGGCATTCTGCCACCTACAGCAAACAGAAAAAGAAAGTACATCGTGACTGTCGCCACCAGTGTTTGCTGTGGCCTGCAGGGGAGGGGCCGGTGGTGGGTGGAGCACACCTGCTCGATGCAGGGAACCATCCAGCGCCCAGGGTGGGGCTGGTTAGGCCCCCTTGCTGGCCGTGTGACCAAAGCCGAGCACCACCAGGGCCTCTGAGGACCCCCGGGCAGCTCTGTTCACAGTGTTATGGTGCTCATTTTCAGGTCAAAAGCTTGAGATTCAAAAGCCAAAAACCAAATCTGAACTCTGGAAGGACACCTACACAGCTGTTACCTAGAGGAGGCCATTGTGACAGGAGAGGGGAAGGTGACAGAGCGGGTGGGGGAGACCAGGGTGAGGGAGGTGCAGGCCTTCAAAGGGCCTGTGGTGGATGGTCTGCATTAGCTGGGGCCACAGGAAGGGTTTGAGCAGAGGGGTGACACAGCATGACTTAACTTGTGGCAGAACTGCTCTGGCTACTGTCTGGAGCCTGGAATGAGGGGGCATGGCTGGAAGCAGGGAGCCACCCGGGAGGGCGCTGCCGTCACCCAGGAGGGTGAGGATGGCTGGATCAGGCAGTGAGCAGGCACATGGTGAGAAGGAATCAGATTCTGGATATATTTTGAGGGGTAGGGTTGACAGGATTTTCTGATGGATTGGACGTGGCATACAAGAAGGAGAGGGGTCAGGAATGACTTTCAGGGCTTGGCCTGAGACACTGGAAGGATGGCATGGCCATTTGCTGGGCCGGTGAAGGGCTGCAATTATCTGACGCACCAAGTCTGCACACCGTCCTGAGTCTACAGCAGGTACACGCACGAAGCAATGGGAGGGACGAAAGCTGCCTTTGGCACCTGGCATGGGGCCTCCCACGTCAGCAAGCAGTGTGGAAGCAATGGAAAAATGTGAAAAAGAACAGAAAAGGAGAGCAAATATTTACCTAGTGGTATCTGAGTAGACCCTGGGCTTCTGAGGGCAAGTGGTCCTGTAGTTGGGGACAATGGGTCAAGGAAATGTTGGGGTCAGCATGCACATCCATGATTCTTGGGGATTCTCCTTTTAGTGTTTGGTGTTCCCAACTTCATTTTAAAAGTTGTAAAGCTGCCATAGTAATGCCTACTAATGAAAGCATATGTTGGAGATGTTGTAAAGATAAATCAGGTGCTCAATATGTATGTCTCTGAACAATTTCTAGGATTAGTGCTATAGAATAGCACGCTGTTATTCCAGAAAAACAAAACAAAACACCTTAGTTAACCAGTTTCACTTTCTCAGCAATCTTAGCTATTTCAGCTATGCTGGGGACAAAGATGACAGAAAGGAAAGGACATCGTGAAGGCTCGGGGACTTTGCAAATTGGAGAACATCATGGATCCTTACTTGGAGCCTAGCAACTCTTAGTTTGGAAATATTTGTAACTGGTTTTAATTGGCTTGGAGACCAGGCCACAGCAGGAGTCAGGACAGCAGAGTGGTAGACAGCATGAGCTCTGAATTTGGACCGTGTAACTTCCCCTCTTGCCAGCTGTGTGAAGAAGGCCAAGTTAATTTCTCTCTCTAAGCCCGTATCCTCACCTGCCAATGCCGGATAATAGTAGTATCTGCCTTAGAGGGGTCTACAAGGATTCAGTGGAGAAATATTCCCCAAGTGCTCAGCACAGTGCCAGGGAACATGGTCACCGCCTAATAAATAGCTATTAACGTTAGCATTGTTGTCATCATTATGTGTATCAGCGACAAAGCGGGTGTGAGATACATTTGGAATGTTAAAAGCAATTTTTAAACGTTACAGCTTCATATCAAGGGAAAGAGGGAAAAACCATAAAAAAACATAAGCTTTGGGGCGCCTGGGTGGCACAGCAGTTAAGCGTCTGCCTTCGGCTCGGGGCGTGATCCCGGCGTTAGGGGATCGAGCCCCACATCAGGCTCTTCTGCTATGAGCCTGCTTCTTCCTCTCCCACTCCCCTGCTTGTGTTCCCTCTCTCGCTGGCTGTCTCTATCTCTGTAGAATAAATAAATAAAATCTTTAAAAAAAAACATAAGCTTTAATTTAAAAAATAATAAATTCTGAGTCAGTGTTAAGGAAAACAGATCAGAGCACTTCAATTGCATTTGGAGGCATCGTATCGTACAATGTCAAAGCGCTATCATTATATAATTAGTGATACCCTGAGTCATGGAGAAAATGTTCAGCACACTCTATTTTAGAAGGCAGATTTCAGCTAAAACAAAGTTTTTGTGCAGGCACAATCTGTGTGGAACAGATTGTAAACTAATAATGCCAAATCATCGAAATGCCCCTGTTTGAAAATTTCTAGGGATTTACCCCAACATTGACTTGGAAAGTCATCTACATATGGGATGGATTGTTTTTGGAGAAATACATGTCGAGTATATCATATAATCTCCTTACATATAAGCCAATGAAGTTGTCTTACGTTTTAAATATGTCAGAACTTTACACAGCGGGTTTCCAGTTAAATGCATAGAATTAACAGAAGTGTGTGGTGAATAGGCATCTCAAGGGTGTAAGTCAGAGACGGAACTGGTTGGAGGCAGTAGCTGTTTAAGCACATTAACAACACACACACACACTCACACACCCTATCACGTGACATTTATCTCAGGAAAACATATTTTCAAACCACAAATTAGCACCTACAAGATGAGAAATGCAGACGTCCTTAAGGGGGTAATGGGATGGAATATTTACAATACAGAACCCTCCAAGCCTCTCCATGTCCTCGCCTGGTGTGGCTCTTTCTCATTTTTTGAGCAGGCTTCCCAGGGACAAGTGGTGCCTCCAGTTTCAGTTCTTGGGCTCGTTTCTCGCTTTAGTCTATTCCAGTAATTTCCTTCCGATCCCTAAACAGGTCTCTTGGGCAGGTCACCCCTTGGGCTCTATCAACCCAATCACAGGTTGATCCTTCGGTGGGTGCTGGGGACAAATAGCATCATTTCTCTTCGAATCCCCAGCTTCTAACTTTGAATCCTAGCCTTAATAGGCGCTTGATAAATGTTTGTCGAATGGGATTGAATTAGCACAGCTGACAATTAGCTGTGCTCCGTCACTTCCTCAGCCACCTGGGTTAACACTTCCCCGAGGGCCTCTGCCCAGAAGCGGGCCTGGCCCTGCAGATGGCCTTATCCCCCGCCCCTGGGGGAGCCAGGCTGGCTGCCTCGTCCCTCCTGTGGGTGCCTGCCCCTGCTTGAAGGCTGAAGGTCTGGCCGAGTGCATGTGGGTTGCCCTGAAGCAGCATTTTCCCAAGGCTTGGCTGTGCTAATTATTCCTTCCCCTCCTGGTGTGAAAACCTTGGACTAGAAAATGAAATCAAGGGAGGGGGTGTGGAAAAGCAGAGGGGAAGGAAAGCAGTTAATAAGCAGATCAAGGTCACCCATCTGCTGCTGCTGTCCACACTCCTTATCTGTGACGCCACCGGCCCCAAGGTCACCTCTTTTCATTAAAACAGTTGAATTACCTAAAATGATAAAATTAACTAAATTCCAGCCTTCTGCCTTAGACATAACAGAGCTTGTCTTGATATGCAGGCTGCTCTGATGGGATGAGGCTTCCCTCCTCCCTGTAGCCCTGAAGTAGGAGGGAGAACCCAAATGCTAGTAGCAAGGCTAGTGGGACAGGCTGGCACCAGGTCTCCTGCAAGTCATAGCGGGGCTGGTGGCTGTTCTTCCGCCTGGGCAGACGCAGACGTGCACGTCGGCAAGGTTCTGTTTGCTGGGCAGGTGAGAGACAAACCTGCCAACTCCTGCTCTCACAGGACTGTGACAATACCTCCTCATTCCACATCTCTGCAGGGGAGAGGGGATGAGCCTGCCAGGCTTGAAGGCCTCGATGATGCTCTGGCACAGTGGCCCACTCCATAGTCCGTGTGCCAGGAGGGGATGCAGAGAAATGCCTGGGCAGATTCCGCGCCCAGACAGAGTGTGGGGAAGGGAGGGTAAGGTCCAGTAGGATCCAGGAATTGGATGATCCTGGGCAAGTCACTGAGTCTCAATTTCTTCAACTGCAAAATAGGAATAGTGACCACTGTGTCCTAGGATTAAATGGAAATAACATATTTCAAGGTTCTAAGGCCTGCTTGACATACTGTGGAGCTTGATTAATGTCTGGTTGTTCGATTACTCCTAAACAAACCCATTAAATAAATGCTAATGCGACCACCAAAATCCAAGCAAAGAAACCAAAGCAAAAGCAGGGGCAAGGCTGATATAATAATTTCTTAGGATTAAAAAAATAGGGAGCACCTGGGGGCTCAGTTGGTTGAGCATCTGACTCTTGATCTCAGCTCAGGTCTTGATCTCAGGGTCGTGAGTTCAAGCCCCCAGTTGTAACAAACAAACAAACAAACACAGAAGGATAATAAATGATATTATGCACTTTCCAAACCCCCAAGCCTTCTTCAGATATGATTGATGTATAACGTTGTATAGGTTTATGGGATACCATGTGATGATTTATACACATACATATTGTGAAATGATTATCTCAGTAAGGATAGTAAACATCTCTATCACCTCACATAATTACCTTCGAGCACGTGTGTAGTGAGAGTATTTAAGATCTACTCTCTTAGCAACTTTAAAGTGTGTGATAGAGTATTAAAGTATTGCTAACTAGAGTCACCATGCTGTGCATTAGATCTCCAGAACTTATTCTCCTCATTAACTGCAAGTTTGTATCTTTTTTTTTTTAAAGATTTTATTTATTTGTCAGAGAGGGAGAGCACAAGCGGGGGAGTGGCAGGCAGGGGAGAAGCAGGCTCCCCCGCTGAGCAAGGAGCAAGATGCCGGGTTCCATCCCAGGACCTTGGGATCATGACCTGAGCCGAAGGCAACTCCAGGCATCCCAGGAAGTTTGTACCTTTTGACCACCATCTTCTGGTTTCCTCCATCCTCCAACCCCTTGTAACTATCATTCTATTTTCTGTTTTTATGAGTCTGACTTTTTTGGATTCCACAAATAAGTGATATCATGCAGTATTTGTCTTTGACTTTTTTCACTTAGCATAATGTCCTCAAGGTCCAGCCATATTGTCTCACAAGGCAGGATTTAATCAGCCATAAAAAAGAAGGAAATCCTTTTTTTAATGTAATTGTATATCTTGGAAATCAGGTTAATTCAGTACGTATAGATCTGATAAACCAGTACCTGCAGCTCATTTAAAAAAACAACTGCATGATAGTCTATCACATGAGCATACCAGACCTCTATCAACTGACAGGTGCGTTTAAAGTCTTTTGCTATGTCTGACCCTCAGACCCTGTGAATATCCTTGTACAGACTCTAGGAGCACATACATCAGCATACCTGGAGCCCCACACTTTCCAACAACTTGGATGAAAATATAGAAGGCACATTAAATTAGCAATTTGGCTGAAAATATAGAAGGCACATTTTCCAACTGTGCTAAAAGGGAGAGATAGTAAAATTGATGGGCAGAATTCCATGCCAGCTTCCACTAGACTATCATTTATATAGTGTATATATACATGTATGTGTGTATATGTATATACATATATATGTGTGTATAGTATCTCTATATTTCTATCCTTTCATATTGAGTACCTGCGATGTGCCAGATCCTGTTGCAGGCACTTGGGATCCATCCCTGAAAAAGGCAACCAAGATCCCTTGCCTTCTTGAACGTCATAAGCTAGCAGGGGAAGACAGACAATAATATACATAATAAATAAGGAAATTACTCAGTATGTCAGAGGGAGGTAAGTGTTGTGGAAAATGGGGAAAAGGTGGAGCAGGATGAGGGGGATCAAGAGTCCTAGGGCAGGGGGTGATCTGGAAGCTATCTTAAGATTCATAACATACTTTTGTGATTTTGAGCATGGCATACAATGGTCAAGGACACATTTCAAGTGGATTGAATGAAAGTCAAACAAATGAGAACTTCTCTACCTGGCTAAGTCTACAGAATCTCACTATCTTAGCCATCTTCTTCCTGGGAAACTCCAGGATGCCAACATTCCACTGAAAATGTGTGACCCCCAGAGCAGGACCTGGGAGTGGCATTTCTGCAGATGGTGACAACATGCTGCTGTCATATGTTGAATTTACAGTTGTAAGAAACCCTAGGGTGCTTGTTTTTCAGGAATAGCTATTAAACCAAGTTATCCTTATTCTGTTCCACTTAAGCTTATATTTTTTTCAACCTTCACATAGCACCCTTGTGAGTCTTTTTCCCTGATGGTTTCCTTTTTAGTTTAATTCCGTGGTTCTACTCTGTTGAAATGCTGAATCTCAATTTTGAATAAGCAGAGTTGTATCTGGGTCCTGGAGACTTTATTTTATTTTCAAAATTTTGCCAAACAAAGGAGCCTGGACTTTATTCTGAGAGCCATTGAAGGGGTTTGGGCAGGAGAATAATGTGAGCAGATTTGCCTTCTAGAAACATCACCCAAAAGGCAAGGGGAAAGATTGGTTAGAGAGAAGCACAACACCAAGGAGGGAGGCCAGGCTCACTGCCGAGAGAAGAGGGCCTCAGCTAACATGGCAGAGGTGAGAGTGGAGGGGAGAGTTGGGCAGAGGGCATGTGGGGACGGGAAGGGAGTAGGTGTGGAGCTGCAGAGGCTGCCCTCCCAACCAGGGGTGACTGGGTGAAGCCTCTTACCAAAACAAAGATTATGGGGAGTAGGGAAGCACATTTCAGGAAGGGGTTGATAAACCTGACGTTGGGTGTGATGATAGTGAGGAGTCTGGACCAAATCCTGATGAGGCTGTCCACTGGGCCCTGGAGATGGGGCTAACCTGGGGATGTGGAAGTGGTTATTATCAGCTAACCAAGGGAAGCAGGAAGGTTACGTGCACAGAAGAGGGATACCACCTGAAACTAATGTTAGCACTGTGTGTCCAAAATACTCAAAAAAAAAAAAAAAAAAAAAAAAGGAAGGATATGATACCAACTTTCAAAGACTACCTTGTGGTATGTCCACTAGGAGATCAGGAAAAGCGAAAATTAACATGAACTAGAAAGACAACAATGATGGTTCCCATCTAGATGGGTAACAAAGAGCTGATCCCTTAGTTTGGTGGGCTGGGAGTGGGTGGGGGAATGGGCAAGGTGAGAACAAGCTCTGAGAAGGCCCAGAAGGTGGGATGGGAGGACCAGCAAGAGGTTGGGGGTAAATCCAGGTGGAGCACACCACACCTTTACTTGGACTCTTCTAATGGCTTCTCATGTCACTCAAAGTAAGAGCCAAGGGAAAGTGGTCTGCCAGGCTCCACAGGTCTGTTTCCATTGGTCTCTTCTGTGCCAGCCACACATTCTTCCTAGATGTTCCTCAAGCCAGCCAAACACCCTCCTTCCTCAGGGCCTTTGAAACTGCTATTTGTGGCACCTGAATGACCTTCCTGCAGATTTGCACATGTCTTACTCCCTCATCCTTTTTGGATCTCTGCTTAAATATGGCCTTTTCAGACAAGGAGCCCCGACAACACTATGCAAAAGCCACTTCATCCCCAGCACTTACTTCCCCCTTCTCTTGGTTTCATTTATCTTCATAGCACTTGCCACCACCTTATATATAGTATTTATGTGATTGTGATCTGTTTCCCTCAACCACAATATTAATTCCATGAAGATAAGAACTTTATCTGTTTTGTTCATTGCTGTATCCTTAGTGCCTAGAACTGTGCCTGGTACAAAGGAAGCCCCCTGTGAATATTTGTTGAATGAATGAATAGACAAATGAATGAACAAACTCCTGGTCCACACTGAGGGGTCATAGAAGATGGAGCTGCATAAGAGCAGTGTCCACGTATGGAAACTCCTGGCCTGGTGTGAAAGTTTGCACAAACATAGCTCAAGACATGCAACCTGTTTGTTTTTTCCCCTAGACAGACATAGTGAAAATTGTGCTTCAGGAGAAGTAATCCATCAAGAAAAAGAAAGCAATTCTCCAAAGGAAACTGGACTATGCTTCCCTCCATTTTGGAATAGCCAGTACTTTGTCCAGTTCTTATTGATCCAGTAAATTTTCCTACAATCATCAGCCTAGATCCAGTTACAACTTCTTCTAAGGGCTAATCAAATACCACATCTTACAGCAGTTCATGGGAGGTGCCCAGTGTAGAGTAGGTTAAGCGTCTGCCTTCAGCTCAGGTCATGACCCTAGAGCCTGGGATTGAGTCCTCCCTGGGGCTCCCTGCTCAGTGGGGAGTCTGCTTCTCCCTCTCCCTTGTGCTCTCTCTCCCTGTCTCTCAAATAAATAAGCAAAATCTTAAAAAACAAAGCAAAACACCAAAAAAAACCCCACAAAAACAAAAAACAAGCCAGCGGGCACAGTATGTGCACCTACCCTTCAATAGTGCCTATTCAAGGCACGGAAAAATGGATGAGTTTGTGATTCTTTTGTTGAAACAAAGCAAACATGTGTTAAAAGGACTTGATCGCCTCACAAAACAACAAATGGAGTATAAATTAATCTTGTCGTTTAGAGGAATAAGGGTAAACTTTGAAGTTGTACCTGCAAAGTCTGCAGTGGTGAAGAGCATGAATGAGGAAATCGGACAGCCTGAGTCAAAATCGCAGCTCTACTGGTATTAGGTGTGTGACTGAGTATTTAACCTCTCTGCCTCAGTTTACTTGTCTGTAAAGTGGGGGATAATAATGGGATGTCTTTTGTGGAGTTCTTGTGAAAATGTACAGAAGCACAGGTGAGACACTTGAGCCGTGCCTGGCGCATACTGGGTGCCCTACAAGGTCGCCTACTTTCACAGCTAGACGTGGGTGGGTTTGAATCCTGGCTTCAGCGTCTGGACTTAGTTTTTCTATCCTCTGTGAGTTTCAGTGGCCTCATCTGTCAAACAGTAATAACAACCCGACCTTGCAAGATCCACGTAAGATGTAAAGGAAGTTCCTCTTTTCGGTGTGTGGCACATACCGCGTGCTAGATAAACCGTGAGTCAGTGGCACGCTGACTCACTACCTGCAGCGGATTCGGAGCTCGTGAGCTTTCAAGGAACGGAAGCCATGGAGTGATGGGAGGTGGATGGGTTTGACTGCAGTGTTTGCGAAGAGTGAACATTCTGAGTCAGATTTTGAAGGAAGCGTGGCTGACAGGTCATCAAAAAGAGGAGAAAAGATATTCTAAGTAAGTACATGAAACAGCATATGGAAAATCTCCAAGAAAAAGGTATTTGGTTTCTGGAAAGAGAATGAAAAATAGTTGATGAGATGGGAAGGCCGGTTTTTCCAATGCCTTGAAGGTCAAGAATTCTTCTTTGTAGGTAAAGTCCCCAGATGAGCATTCTGGTGGAGGTTATTTGTCTCGTCTTCTAGCCAAGTAGATCACGAAATGAACCTGTCACCAGCATATGCCCTGTGAGGTAGTTAGGGTAATTCTTTTTTTTTTTTTTTTTTAAGATTTATTTATTTGAGAGGGGAAGGGCAGAGGGAGAGGGAGAGAAGAAGACTCCCCACTGAGCCGTGGAGGCCAGTGTGGGGCTCGATCCCATGACCCCGAGATCATGACCTGAGCCAAAACCCAGAGTCTGATGCTTAACCCACTGAGCCACCCAGGCACCCCTAGGGTAATTCTGGTATGACTTTCCAAAGTTTACTTAGCCTCTTTAGGGTATAGAAAATGTATAGAAAATGACCTTAAAATTATGCACAGACTTTCTGTGATTCTGGGAATATGTTTTTCATGTGGGTCAAAACTCCACGAGAAATACCAAATACAAGGTAGGCAAGGGGGCCTTTCACAGAGACAGCAGTGACATTGCCAGTAAAGTCTGGAACACTTTGAAAGACTCCCCCAAAGTCTTCCAACATGAATACGGGTGCTCTTCCGGGAGGGCAAGACCTAATGTCAGCTCCAAGACTGCCCATGGGGAGGTGACCATGTGAGGAACTCTATCAGAACATGAAAGAACTCTTTCTGAAACGGAATCGAATGGCCACACTCCTGTCTCAGGAGTCACTGTTTTACCCCAAGCTGCTGCAGGGCACAAGGCAAGGTGTCGGCACCTCCCCACCTTTATTCCTGTAGTCTCTTGCCTTGTAGGTCCCACAGCCCTTGACCGTCTGGCCCTTCCCCCACCACACCCGGGCAGGTCTCTAAGCACACACCTGCACACCTTGCCAGCAGGGTGACCTGCAGAGGTCACAGACCAGGGGGCCATGTGTTGGCCTTAGTTAAAAACCCATGCAGTTGTGAAAACTGTCTTCTCAGCCTTATATTGCTCATGTTTGCACAACGGATTGCATATTTTCTGACAACGGGCACCAGGTCTTAAATCATAGCATTCTCTCTGGCTTCAACACAGTTTCTGGTACATTCTAGAAGCTCATTAAATGCTTGTTGAATTGAATCTCCACCTGACCTACAGGAACAGACACCTGCTTTCTTGTTAACATAGAGAAACTGGGCTTCCCTCCTCTCCCACGCCCCAGATGGAATTAATATACCTCGAAGGGAGAAAAATACAGGTCTGCAGTCAGAAACAACACGCCTTAGGTGGGGCGCACACAACAATAACGCTTTTGCTTCTGCCTTGCCAGATGCAGGCTAACTACAAGGAAATACAGCTCAGGGCAGATCTATAACAAGGCGATCTTTAGATTTTTTTTTCTTTTGCCCCAACCCTGAGCTGTGGCCCTTGAATAATCTTGGTTTCCGGAGAGCAGACTACTGTAATGGTAATCCAGGAAGTAAATTGCCCTTTGAAAAGCAAGGAAGAAACCAATCGACTAAGTATTTATTTATATTTAATGCTCCAGGGCTTCTGTTTTCGGCTTTGAAGAGTTCCTGGCAAAAGCTTCTTGAAGTCATTAATCCTAGGGGCAAATCTAAATGTCTTGCAGGCTGCTCCTGGCCCCTGGAGCCTGGCACACTGTGTTTATAACCTGTGGGCTTTCCAGAAAGACAGGAATGGGGGAAGGAGGAGTTGGTGGCAGTGAAAGGGAGAATAAGGGGGAGTTCTATTTGGAATCTGTGCTGGAATCTTTGGTCAAAAATGAATTCTCCAGAATTGATTGATTTGGGCTTTTCAAATGGGGATGACCTGCCCACACCCTTCTACCCTGAAGTCAGACATGGACCCATTGATTCCAATCTTCCTCCAGCTCCTGTCTGGGGATCCCTGTTGAGTGATGTCAGCTGTGGCCAACCTTGGGGTGATTGGCTCCGAAAGCACCTTCATTTTTTCTTTTTTCTTTTCTCTCTTTTCTTTTCTTTTCTTTTCTTTTCTTTTCTTTTCTTTTCTTTTCTTTTCTTTTCTTTTCTTTTCTTTTTTCTTAGGGATTTTCCCTAAGATAAGCATGCCTCCCATCTCTTATTTATTTACACGCACACACACACACACACACACGCATACACACGAGTGTTATTCTATACATACTATTATGAGCTTTAATCATATTTTATTATAGATCAGCAAATGCATACCAAGAGCATTGTTTTTAGTGGCTGCCCAGCGTATCATTGTATGACATTGTAAAGGCACTTAACCAGTGCCCCTACTTGGTGATTCAATAGCTACATTTGTTTGCTGGGGTTGCTGTAACAGTGTCACAGACTGGGTGGCTTAAACAATGGGAATTTATTTCTTCAGAATTCTGGAGGTTAGAAGTCCGGAGATGAAGGTGTCTGCAGGGCTGGTTTCTCCTGAGACCTCTCTCCTTGGCTTGTAAATGGCCGCCCTCTCCCTGTGTCTTCACATGGTCTTCCGTCTGGACCCGTGTGTGTCCAAATTTCCTCTTCTTGTAAGGACACTAGTCATGTTGGATTAGGGCCCACCCTAATGACCTCATTTTAACTTTACTTCTTTAAAGACCCTATCTCCAAATAGAGTCACATTCTGAGGTTTGGTGAGTTAGGACTTCAATATATGAATTTTGAGGGACACAATTCAGCTCATAACAGTAGCTAATATTTTTAGAAAGTTTACTATGGGCCTTTACATATGTCATGTTATTTCATCCCTCAACAACCCTAAGTTACAGACGCTATTATTACCCCCGTTTCACAGATAATGTGACACTGTGGCACAGAGAGGTTTAGTAACGTACCTTGAGGTCACACAGCTAGTGAGTGGTAGAGTTGCATTCAAACCATCCAGTTTAGCTTGAGTCTGTGTTTTTAGGCATTTTAATACCGTTATGAAGGGTCACCCTTGAAGTTACCATTTTTACAACTATTACTATTATTTCCTGTACACTTATTTATCTCATTAATTCCCTAGGATAAAGTGGGATTTCAGGGTGAAAAAAAAATGAACATTTTTAGCACTCTTAATACACTTGCCCTCCACAAAGCCTGTATCCATTTACATTTCCAACAGCAGTGCATACGAGGAGCCGTGACGACACCTCTCGGATGTTGGGCCCAAATCCCTGTGGTGTGTGTGTGCATATCTACACACGCAAATCTGAGGTTTCATAAAATGCTTGGCGGAGGGGAAGTACAAAGCCGGGAGGAATGAGCTGTGACTAGGTTCTTTGGAGTTCGGCTGTTAGACTTCTGTTCTCAGTTTGTCCATCCTGCTGTGCAAAGAAAAGCATGAAATGCTGATTGTTCCAAGTCATGGGGGCAGTTTGGTGAACAATGTACATAAACACATTATCTTAGAAGTGAAAGGGGAAATCCCATAAAAGTACTTTCTGTCACACTTTTCCCCTTTAAGTCAGGTTTATTGAGATCTATTTTACATACGGTAAAATCCATCCATTTTTGATGTGGTCCCATGCAGTTTGATACCTACAGACAGTTGTGTAACCACTGCTTCGGACAGGATATGGGACATTCCATCGGTCTTGAAAGTTCCTCTGTGCCCTTTTGTCATTGAGCGCCCCCCCCACCCCAGCCCCTGCCAACGGCTGATCTGTGTTCTGTCCTGTAGTTCTGTCTCCTCCAGATGTTTCATAGATGGAACCTTGGAGTGTGTGGCCTTCTGAGTCCCGTTTCTCTCACTTGGCATAATGTATCTGAGATTCACCATCTTGCTGTGCGTGTCCGTAGTTTTCTCCTCTTTATTGCTAAGCAGTATGGACGGAAGGAGTCTGGAAGTAAGCATGGACCCATTCATTAGTGGAATAAATTGTTTCTAGCTTTTTACTATTGTGAATAAAGTTGCTCTATTCCTGCACATGTTTTTGTGTGAACGCATTTTTCTTAATCTTGGGTATACACCTAGAAGTGTATACTCCCTCTCTCCCTTATTCCTTCCTTCCTTCTTCCTTTTTTTTCTTCTTTCTTATTTATTTATTTTTTAATAATATTTTTATTATATTATGTTAGTCACCATACAGTACATCCCTAGTTTTTGATGTAAAGTTCCATGACTCATTACTTGCATATAACACCCAGTGCACCATGCAATATGTGCCCCCCTTAATACCCATCACCAGCCTATCCTATTCCCCCACCCTCTCCCCTCTGAAGCCCTCAGTTTCTTTTTCTTTCTTTCTCTTTCTCTCTTTTTGGTATAGCCGTTTGAGTAGGTGTGCAGTGCTATCTCACTGTGGTTTTAACTTGCATTTCTCTAGTGACTACTGATGTTGAACATCTTTTATGTGTTTATCCATTAAATCCATAAATCTTTGGTGAAGTGTATCCATAAATCTTTGGTGCCATCCATAAATCTTTGGTGAAGTGTATCTTCATATATCTTTCTTTCTTTTTCTTTTTTTTTTTTTTTTTAGATTTTATTTATTTATTTGACAGAGAGAGAGACAGCCAGTGAGAGAGGGAACACAAGCAGGGGGAGTGGGAAAGGAAGAAGCAGGCACCCAGCGGAGGAGCCTGATGTGGGGCTCGATCCTGTAATGCCAGGATTATGCCTTGAGCTGAAGGCAGATGCTTAATGACTGAGCCACCCAGGCGCCCCTATCTTCACATATTTTGCCCATTTCTAAATCCAGTTATTTGTTTTCTTATTATTGAGTTGTGAGAATCCTTTATCAGCTACGTCTTTTGCAAATATTTTCTCCCAGTCTGTGACTACCTTTTAATTTTCTTAATCACATATTTGGAAGAAAAGACATTTTACATTTTGATAAGGTTCAGCTGATGAACTTAAAAAAAAATAAGTAGTGTTTGTAGTGTCCTACCTAAGAAATTTTTGTCTAATACAAAGTCATAAAGATTTTCTTCTGTTTTCTTTTAGAAATTTTATAGTTTAAGGTTTATGATTCTTTTCAAGTTAATTTTTGTGTGTGATGCAAGGGATGTGTTGATACCGGTTGAGGTGTGGTTTTTTTGGTTATGGATATTTAATTGTGTCAGCTCTATTTGTTGAAACATGAAGGTGTCTTATGATGCCTGATACTTAATAATTCAGTATAGAATGTGAATTATTTCTGCTGGAGTCCGGAGGGGCAGGGTCTGGAGGTGGCTGCTGAATGGCTGTGGCTCCATAGAAGTCAGCCTGAGTCCACCCACCACCGTTCCTCTCACTACAGGATTTTACCTGGAGGTGCTGCGAGGGAGGGCTCCCACGCAGAACACCTTTCAGGGGCTCATTAAAAATGGCACCTGAGAGCGAACCATGTTTGGGGTTCGGGGCAGGCCAGTATGAAATCCAGGGTCAGTGGCAGGCTGAGGATTTCTTGGGTATTCTGAGTGACATGTTATCTCCAGGGCTGCTTCGGGGGCCTGGGAACAGACATTTGAGGCTCTTTCTCATGAAAGGTATGGTTGAGAACACTTCTCTGTGGCAGAGCAGGAGACAGGTTTGGTGGGTCTGAGACCCTCCCTCTGAGGTGAAGGAACACTCATTTGCAGGCATCCACGGGTGCCGCAAGGATGCACTTTCCGGGCTCACTGGAGCCACATGCAAGTGTGCTCCTCCATTGTTCAGATGGGGACTCTGAGTCTCAAGGTTATCCAGAGAGTGGGTTCCTCTGGCCCGGTGTTTTCCCCCGATGTCTTCAATACCCAGCTGCTTCCTTGGCCCCTTATTTACATGGCTCTCAGCTCCTCAAGTTTATCAGGTCCAATTTGGAATCCTTTCTTCTCCCTCCTGCCCTTCACCTCCCCACTTCAAACTGCTTTTCATCTTGGGTCTCCTCTCTTGTTAGTGTTTTGCCAACGACCTGATTACCCAAACAGGAAACCAGGGGAGCCCCTCCACATGCCCCCCCTTTTACCTCCTGTACCAGATCTGTCACTAAGCTCCATCGTGCCTACCTTCTGAACACCTCCTAAATGTGTGCACCCCCTTTAGCCCCTCCTGCTGCTCCCTTGCTTCAGAAAGTCAACATCTACCATCTGCACCTTTGAAATGTCCTCCCAGCTGGCCTCTACTCCCCCCATCCCCCTTCTTCTTTAACTAAGCTATTGCCTGCATAGCTGCAAACTGATCGTTCCAGAATGCAGTCTTGATAATGTCACTCCTCAGCTTAAAGCTCTTTGGGGCTCCATGTTGCCTCCCCCATAAAGATCAGACTCTTCAGCTTGGCACCCTGGTCCCTGCCGTAGGCTTGAGCCACACGGCCCCTTGCCCCTTGTACCTTAGCAATAAAGAGCTCTCATTGTATGTATGCTTTTTCTCCTAGATGACAGCAATCTTACTGTAACAATTTGTTTACACACCTGTCCTCCTCACTAGACTGCGAAGTGCTTGAGGGCAGGGACTCTACTTCGCTTATAGCATATTGCACAGGGCCTGGCACAAAGTCATTACAGTCATTCATTTGATAAACATTTGTTTAAGGTCCACCATCACATGTTGAATTTATAGCATGTATTAGAATGTCATCTTGTCCCTTTGCCAAAGTGTCTTAATAATTTTAAACTAAAGAATTAGGAGTGCCACATATGGAATACTGACCACTTTGGAGTCTTTTTCCAAAGTGAAGGATGGTGGTAAATTAAAATGCTGGCATCTGAAACTCTCTGGTGAGCATAATCCTGTTTCATGCTCAGTTGTCCATTTTGCGTTCTGGAAAATGTGGTAGATCAAATGACAAGGCTTTGGGGGGGCTCTTTCAGGCGGCTTTGGGAGGAAAATGAAGAGACAGGTGGTGAGAGAAAAGCCTGTCCCAAACAAGATTATTTTGCCACCGCCTCCCCACCCCATCCAGGTTGCTTCCCTGTGTACCCCATGTCAGTTAATGACATTACAGGACCGCCAGTCTCCTCCCTGGTTTTCTTCCCTCACACCCCACATTCCAGCCTCTCGGAGCTTTTCCGAGTTCTCTGAGAACACCACAGACCCTGTCATACCCTCCTGCTTTTGAGCATACCAAGCCTGTGGCCTGTAAAATGCTTCCATGTAGCCTTGACTTGGTGGGCTCTGCATTCATCTTTGTTGTGTGTGTGTATGCATGCATTTGTGTGGGTATGTGTGTTTATGCATGTGTGGGTTTATGTGCATATGCATGTGTTCACGTGTGTATCTCCATTGTGTGTTTATGTGTGTACATATGGGTGTGCATGTGTGTTTATGCAAGTGCATATGTATATGCTTATGCGTGTGTGCGTGTGTGTGTGCGTGCATGTATGCACACAGACATGCATGCTACTATCCTCCTATCCTGTTCAAATGTCTCCTTATCCATGGAAATTCCCCACCTCCTCCAGGAAGAATCAGTCCCTTTTTACTGTATCTTTTTAATAGGACGGTTAACACTGTTGTAGGGGCGCCTGGGTGGCACAGCAGTTAAGCGTCTGCCTTCGGCTCAGGGCGTGATCCCGGCGTTTTGGGATCGAGCCCCACATCAGGCTCCTCCACTATGAGCCTGCTTCTTCCCCTCTCACTCCCCCTGCTTGTGTTCCCTCTCTTGCTGGCTGTCTCTCTCTCTGTCAAATAAATAAATAAAATCTTTGAAAAAAAAAACATTGTTGTAATTATCTGTCCTTGTGTTTCTTCACATAAACTGTGGGTCCCCAATGCTCAGCGACTGTGTTTTCTTGTTCCTGAGGGGTGCCCCTACCCTAGCACAGGGCTTGGTATAAATATGCCTGAATCAATATATGAATGTTAAGGCACATCCATCCATCCATCCATCCATCCATCCATCTATCCAATCAGCCATAAAAGGCTGGTAACTGTTTTTCCTTATCTACTTCCTGCCCAGTACAGGGACTTTACAGACAAAAACCATTCCTGAGGGCTGTGCCAAACCAAAAGTTGGAGCCTCTCCCTTACTTGCCACAGATGTCCCACATTCCTTCCTAACACCTCCTCAGGTGGGTTTCTTTCCCCCTTCTTTCCTTCTTTAGAATACCCTTATCTATCATTTTATTCAAATTTCACCTGCATAAGAGTCTGGTGTGCTCTGCAAAGTGGTCTTTTGGACGGGGATCCTTGAAACCTTAAGAGATGAGCTTCCCCATGGCGTCCAAGTCTGTGGTTTCCATGTTGAAAACAAATCTCATCAGTGTGTCTTTTTCTCAGCAACATCATCTCCTCCTCAAAAATGAATAACCAGTCATCAGAAGAGGAGGAAAGCCTGAGTAGGAAAGAAATCTGGGGTAAAATGAGGCTAATTTGAGAACCAGAAGAAAAGGAGATCCTGAGGCCAAAAGTAATGGAGAGCAAGTGCGGTGGTCCTTCTGCTGCTCAGAGGACACCAGGGGCCGAGATTTCAGTGGATCTCCAGTGCTGGTTCCACTCCCGCCTGTTGTCACCCCTTCCCATCTCTCCCGACTGCGTGTTCACCCTCCACCCCATCTCTACGGACAGGGTCAGTGCGCCAGCCTCCTCCCCTCTCCCCCGCTGCTGTCTTGGAAGTCCTGTCCGTCACCATTCTGTTACCATGCTGGCTTTACTGCCTCAAAATATCTCTAGGATGGGCCCTTTCTCTTCCACCCCCTCACTTTACATCCCCCGCAAGCGGATCTGCCTGTGGCCGTGCTCCCATCCTCCAAACACACAGCTGTGATGGCCCCTTCCACGGCTCAAGAACCCTTGACGGGCATGCTTCCTCCCGACTCTGCAGCCACGCGGCTTCCTCCGCCCTGAGAGAAACCCGCACTACCGTGCGGGGGAGGGGGGGGGCTGTATCCAGTCTCGGGCAGCCTCCCCCTGGCGGCTCCCAGCGCCGCCTGAAACCCCCGTCCTCCTCTCTGCGCATGTGCGACCCATGCCCACTGCCGGGCCCTCCAACCGGCTCGGCTTGTACACCGGGCGTGGCTGTCACTGCTGCACAATGTCACCATCCTGTTGCCGGTTACCATGTTATTGTTTTCAACCAGAAGCCTTTGCAAAATGTATGGAGCTGTGCAACCTGGAACATAAATCGCAAAGACCAAACTGGAACAAAGTTAAAGCAAATTCCTAAGTGCAGGGAGAGCCCTGGGACGTAGCGTGGTGCCCATTGATCCCACGGATGTTAGTTTTGTCCTGCGATCTGTCTGCGGCTGCTGGAGGGTGGGCGAATCTTCCACAGAGGGTTACCCAGGGCCAGGCTCAGGGTGATGCTCGCTAAACATACGTTCATTGATTTATTGATTTATTCATTCCGTCTTTGACATACATTTATTTACTGCCCAGAAAACTCCCAAGTAGAATTTTACTCCTCTGCTCAAACGACACTGAAATTCAATGACAGCCACTGGGTGCCTGAAAGAGGCCTTTGACAAAGGAGAGCAGCCTGGGAACAGGTTTCACTGCCTTTGGCTCACCTTGAGCAGTAGCCAAGCTCAGCACGTTGGGAACGTGCAGGCAAAGCACACTTGCTGCATGCTGTTTGTTCAGCAGTAACCTTCCTGAAGCACGCGTCTGTTGGTGAGAACTCGGCCTGAAAGAGTCAACACAAGGCTCTGGCTGATTCTGCAGGAGCACTGGGGCTGTGGATGGCCCTAACGCAGATCCAGAACTTCCTGTCCTGGGGTTAGCAATAGCTCAGCACAGCAGGAGAATCCTGGCTGGGACTCTCCCTCTCCTGGGTCACAACCAGGGCCTGGAGCTAACTGGAGGGGCTTCCTTGAGCAGGGGAGCTCGTCAGCCCATTTCTAGAAGTGGCTTCCTCAAGCTGCTGCTTTGGGGCTGGTTCTGGCCTCTCTATCTGGCCATAGCTCCCTAGGACTCAAGCCAGAAGCCACATCTGAGTGGACAAGTGGACAAGGGAACAAGGGGACTCTGAGGGCTACAGGGTGGCTACTGAGGCTAAGGGACTGGTGGGAATATTTATTGGCAACAGAAGTGCAAACATATCTTCGGTCAGGTTTAAAGGCCTAGTCAATGATTATATATTTTTATTATTTACCTGGTAAAAATTCCCTAAAAAGAGAGAGAGAGGGAGGGAGGGAGGCTTGATGTTTCCCCCAAACTTTAGGCTCTGTTCAGGGTTTTTGCGGCCATGTGGTACATCTGAAATGTCTGGCTTCTGGGCTGGGCTCAGAGCAGGGAAATCAGTTGAGAGACTTAAGCCTCATAGACCTTAGCCCGTAAGAGGGTCGGCTAGTGCAGGAAGTTCGGAGCCAGAGGGAGCTAGCAGCCCAACAAGGTAATTCTCCCAGCCTCCAGATGACAAAGGTTGCATTTACACCTGGCTGGGAGGTTTAATCATCTACCATTTCCAAACACAGCAGGCTAACAACCGGCTGGGCTGAAAATCATAAATTAAAAAAAAAAAATTACGAAGAAGAGACAGTACAAGGGGGAAGGAAGGAAGATGTGGGTCAGTATTTCTGTTCCAGAGGACCCTGGGTGGGGGGCTGTGGGTGGGGGGCTGTGGATGGTGACCCTGGGTGAGGGGCTGTGGGTGGGAGGCCTTGATGGGGACCCTGGCTGAGGGCTTTGTGTGGGGGCCCAGGGCAAGAGGCTGAGTCAGGGTTCCCCCCCCCCGTGCCTGCCTGCCTGGGTTCAGATCTCCTGTGTGGCTTTGGGCAAATAACCCTGGCTCTGTAAGCTTCCATTGTCCCACCTATAAAATGTGGATGGTAACAGTCCCTGCCTCATAGGATATTGTCAGGGTTAAATGGGACAATGTGTTGTTGTTACTTCATGGAAAAATGCCACGGGGGGGACCAGTGGCCAACTTGAGCTGTAGGTTGATGGTATCTGAGCTCAATGTGTGTGAACCAGATGATGCTGGATTTCTAGATGGGAGACACTCGGGGGTCCTGCTGTCCACAGATTATGTGTTAAGTGTTAGTTTTGCACACATTGCTTTGAACACACCAAGAGAGAAAGCCATAGATCCTCATGGATGAATAGGATCTTCATAATAAAGTTTTTGTTTTTTTTTTAAAGATTTTATTTTTTTNCAGATGATGCTGGATTTCTAGATGGGAGACACTCGGGGGTCCTGCTGTCCACAGATTATGTGTTAAGTGTTAGTTTTGCACACATTGCTTTGAACACACCAAGAGAGAAAGCCATAGATCCTCATGGATGAATAGGATCTTCATAATAAAGTTTTTGTTTTTTTTTTAAAGATTTTATTTTTTTTTTATTTGACAGAGATAGTGACAGCCAGCGAGAGAGGGAACACAAGCAGGGGGAGTGGGAGAGGAAGAAGCAGGCTCATAGAGGAAGAGCCTGACGTGGGGCTCGATCCCATAACGCCGGGATCACTCCCTGAGCCGAAGGCAGACGCTCAACCGCTGTGCCACCCAGGCGCCCCCATAATAAAGTTTTTATTGCAGAAGAAAAATCCATCTTTTAGGTAATTAGCAATAAATATTGTTGAATGCCTGCCATCTACACGACACTCTGGACAGCGTATGGGACGCGGCAGAGTTGGGTCCAGGCCCTCCTCCCTCAATAAACTTACTATCTTGATAGGGGACGAGACATGCACGTAAATGCATAGCTAACAACTCAAGATAACATGTCAAATACCACATGAGTTGTATTGTAGCCCAGATGTATTTGTATCTTAGCTTCTACTCGCTCTGTGAAGACAGAATCCATATCTGTCTTGCTTGCCATGATATTCCCTCTGCCCACATGTGCATTATGCTCAAACTTCCTGAACATTTACTATGTCCTGGGCAACGTTCTGAGCCTTTTTTGGTATTAACTGCATTAAGTCTATAATATAGGCTGTGATGGAAATACTATCAACAACCCCATTTGTACGATGAGGAAAGTGAGGCACAGAGAAATTTAAAAACTTGCTCAAATTTATACAAGTCTGCTCATTGTCCATATGCAATGTCTGGCACACAGTCTCCCTGTGCCTAGTGACCATGGGACAATGTGTTCACGGGGCCCCACCAATGTTCCAGACACCTTGCTGGGCACCTTCACAGACTGCCCCACTTCATCTTCACAAAACTCCATTGAGGAGAGTATTGTGATTTCATGGTTTTTTGTTTTTTTAAAGATTTTATTTATTTATTTGAGAGAGAGAGAGAGAGAGAGCTCTTGAGAGCATGAGCAGGGTGAGAGGCAGGGGAAGAAGCAGGCTCTCCACTGAGCAGGGAGCCTGATGTGGGGCTCGATTTCAGGACTCCAGGATCATGGCTTGAGCCAAAGGCAGACGCTTAACCAACTGAACAACCCAGGCGCCCCTTGTGATTTCATGTTAAAGAGGAAGGGGCTCAGACAGGCCAAGGACACACACAAGTTACTGGCTGGCAAAGGGTGCTGTCCAAATGTATTCCTATACCAAGGGACTGACCTGGAGTGGAACAAGTGTTTGGAGTTCAGAGGACTGGAGTGGTGAAGGAAGTTTTCTCCAAGATGGAGTGTGTCTACTGGATTCTGAAGAAGGAACCAGATTCAGATTAGCAGAGAATGTAAGGGAGAGCTGGAAATGGGGCAGAGAGGCCACACAGAAGTCCTGTGGGCTCGTACAAGCAGGCTGGCTGGAGTGACTAATATGTGCAAGCAGGAAGTGGCAAGGACAGTAAGAGAGGTAGATCAGGGACAGATTAGAAAAGGCCTTGAATACTAAGCAAAGGAGGGGAGACTCTGAAGGAGCAAACTCCACAGAAATGATCTGGGCACGTCTTGCGTGCTTAATGTTTCTGGATATCTAGCTGGGACCAAACATTTGATAAGACTGGTGTGGCTTTTAATTTCTTCAAGCTATAGTTATATTGAATTACATAACATGTTTAATCAAAGCCACTGGAAAATTACACAAAGCGTTTGCTTCATATGGCATGGGAAAACTTAAAAGCCTTGCAGAAGAATGCCAACGTCCCTGCCTCCCTCCGTCTCTTTCTGTGCTTTTGAGTAAGTAGACTCTCTGACGTTGTACTGCCTTATCATTGAGGAAATGGAGCAGACAACGAGGCCCGAGCTGCGGACTCGTAAGGTAACAGCAGCATCGTGCTGCTAGCAACTGTTCATTTCAGAATCAGGTGCTCTGGGGTTCTGCACCTGGTTCTAGGAAGTCTCGCCACAAGCATCTTTGCTGTGAGCATTTTTGCCATGAACATTTTTCCCGCATAACTAATTGGCCGTAATGCAATGTTGCCATATAAGATAGAAAAAACTGGCTGGTTAATAGTTCGGTTTGACAGTTCGTTGGTTTCATCAGCCAGTTGACAGTTTAGTTTCATATCTCCATTGACACAAAACTCCCATTTTTATCTAAATCTTAGCCATCGTAATGATCTATACGGTGGCAGAGTTTTCAATGCACGTTTCCACAGAATTTTGGAACATCCATCAACAAACATGTGACAATACGCCAAGAACAAACAACAGTGTAGAAGGCTTTCACAACGCCGTACAAAGCCCGGTTACAAATATGCATCCTAATATTGGAAACTGATACTTCTCTCAATGAGGGAAGACATTTTAGAGGAAAAAAAAATGTGATGCCAAACGAAGAGATGAATCAGCAAGAAAAACAGCGTGTGACACTATGAACAAAAGACGCTGAAGACAAGACCTGGGGTACAATCCACAAAATACAATCAGGTGTTTGAGCAGTATTGCCATGAATCTACAGGCATTTTAAATGTATTCAAATATTTTGTATTTTGCAATAAAGTTTTTTTAATTTTGTTATTCAGTTTTCGTGTTTCATTATGTCCTTTTTAATGAATGTCTCTCCGTTAATTTTGGTGATTTTATGTTTTACAGCAAAGCTACCTTACGGTCAATTAGTTATGTGGCCAAAATGTTTGCTCAGAGATGCTCGTGGCAGAGACGCTCACAGAGAAGATCCTGGATGCGCCTGGGCCCAGAGCAGTCTGGACCACTGCCACTAGGTTGGGCTTCCAGCTGTGGGCGTGAGCTTTGCCACAGCTCCTTGCCACTCTGTTTTTCCACCATGAAACAGAGGTTCCTAACGGATCTGCTCCCTCTGCTCACGCGAGCATGGTGATGAATAAGGCAGTGCTGGCCGAGGCCAGTGGGAGCCTGGACGTCACACGAGCACCTCAATTATGACTCCAGGTAGAACTCAGATGGTGATGGTGTTTCTCTGTTTGCTCTGTTACAAAGCAGAACCTTATTCCACACGCGGACCCCTCTCTGTCTATTACAGAGAAGCCAGGATATTGGGGATGGCGGTGGCTGGAACATGGTGGTGTGACAGAAGAAATAAAGCCACCAGGACCAGATCTTGCTTTGTGTTGCCGTTTCCTATGTTGTCGGCTGTGTTTTCTGGACGTTTGGAAAGTTTAAACAGTAAATGTAACTTGGGTATCTCACAGCTTTCTGTGGAAAGTATACAAACTTTGCCGACATTGAAAGTTGGAAGGTGAAGATACCGGTATTCAGCTCCTTCATTTGGTCTATAACACTTTGTCTTTCTTGTTCATTCCCTTTGGGAAAACATATCTTTTAAAGGAGAAAAGACAAAAGTAGCTCCTTAAACTACACAAAAATAGGTATGACAGGTCCTCTGTGGCTGTTGTAGGATCTTCTCTTACTTGCTCGGAGGCTTGGAAGAGTAAAATCGGGAGTGTACATGGTGTTAATCGTGGGTCCTGTGGGACTTGGAATGGAGGGGCTGACTCCTCTGAAAATTCTCCATGTACTTTCCAAATGGAGACTTGAAAACCTTTGCCTGAGCAAGCCAGCCTTCTTGTTTTCCTGTCCTCTATCAAGATTCAAACTAAGTTGGCCACCCACTGATATGAATCTGTAAATAGACCAAATCCTCCCTTTGAACACACTGGTCCCTAACTTGCTATCTTATGAAAATGTTTGGGGGATGACAACATCACAGGGCTCAGCAGAGACTAGCGTGTCTGCCCTTTGCTAAGGAGACCTGGAAGGCTCTGGGTCTCTTGGAGAGGGAAGGGGATGCTGGGGAACAACAGACCACAAAATATGCCTGCACAGAATCTAGGCTCCCTGACGCCTTCCTGTCACTGTGTGTGTGTGTGTGTGTGTGTGTGTGTAGTTTGTGTTGTACGTGGTATGTGTTGTGTGGTGTGTATGGTGTGTGTGATATATGGGGTACGTGTCTGTGTGTGTGTGTTGTGTGTGTGGGATGTGCGTGTGGTGTGGTATGTGTCTCTGTGTGTGGCATGTGTGTTGCGTATGTGGTATGTGTGTTGTATGTATGGGGTGTGTGTTGTGCATGGGGTGTGTGTGTTGGTAGCGGAGGATGCTATTTCTGCAGAGATCTATATTTCTAGTTAGCTTTGTGCCTTCTGGTGGGAGGAGAAATGTGGAGAACAGAGTTTTTAAATTTTTTTAAAATTGAGCTATAATCGGTATCTAACATTATATTAGTTTCAGGTGTACAACATAGTGATTTGACCTTTGTTTATATTGTAAAATGGTCATTGCTGTAAGTCTAGTTACCATCATCACCACTCACAGATACAAAAATTTCTTTTTTTCTTGTGATGGGAAATTTTAAGATCTACTCTCTTAGCAACTTTTAAATACACAGTACAGTATTGTTAACTCTAGACACAGTGCTGTGCATTATATTCTTAGACTTATTTTTTGATATTATTTCTAATTGCCACATTACTAAAGCCTAACTTTTTATTCTGCTCTCTTCCCATACCTTCCAGTGTTCTGTATTGTCTTGTTTCTTTATTTCACTGTTTTCTTTAAATAAATCCATTCTGCTCCTACCTCCTCTAACTTTTCTCCCACTATCCCCTTTTCTCTATTTCCTTATTTTATTTTTCTCTATTTCTCCTAATTCTACTAAACTTCCTCCCTCCTCCCATTTCTCTCTTGCTTCTCTCCCTGGGAGCTGTACGTCAGAGAACTTGAACTTGACCCACAGCACAGCCAGAAGCATCGGTTGTACTCTATATCATGTTTCTTTAAAATAAAGCCTGCCAGCATGACAGCCTTAGGGAGTTGGCTCTGGTGCCTGTGCCCAAGCTTCTGCTTTTGTTCTGAATTCTGAATTCATGTTGTGATTTTAATCGCCGCTCATCAAATGGAGGTGGCTGTCTTTCTAGTTGCTGGTGAGGTGCTAGGAGCATAAGAACAAGACTGTTGCAAGGAGTTGGTGAGGAGGTTGAGCTGGAGAAATAAACGAGCAGTTGTCTTCCTTCCACAATCTGGGCCGGCCTGCATTCTGTTTACCTGCTGAGTACAAAAGGGATCCCCAGAGTTTCTAAATTTGAAATAAAGCTCTAGAAATAATTTGCAAAAGATGTCACAGTTGCTGAACACTGATAAAGTAACCGGGTGGCGGCTATGGGAGTCTGGAGAAAAGAGAAGCGCCTCCGAAGCTAGGAACCACTTGAACATTTTTTCTCTCTGCAACCTTGAGCACCTCTGAACCGCACACGGGTCATTATTTCCTCTCGGCTCTTACACCTGTGTCTGTGTCCCGGCAACACAGGGCTTCAGCACAGTGGTGAAGGCTCTGGAGTGAGGCTAAGTTTGAATTCCAGCAAAACAACCTCTCTCAGCCTGCGACCTCAATCGAAAGTATGTACAATAGGACCTGTTGTTAAACCGGGTGATCCAAGGGAAAGGCTTGGCGCTGTGTCTGACACTAAGTACTCAGCCTGTTATTACCCATCATTGAGGAAGTCTTGAGTCTCAAAAGGAGTTAACGGAGAGCTACACATGCATGTGGTCCTCCATCCCGCAGGGAGAGCGAGAGAAACTGAAACCACGCGGACTGGCTGCTCGGCGGCCAGAGCCCCTCCTCACGGCGCTGGCTTCATAGTGGGTCGGGAGCCGTTTTGATGCAAGGTGAGAAAGTCACTGTTGTGATAGACCTTTACCCTTAGGTTGGTTATCTACTACCATGTAACAAATCAACCCAAATGGGCTAAAACAACCATTTTTGTTCATTCATGACTCTGAAAGTCAGCAATTTGGGTTGGGCTCAGCGGGACAGTTCTGCTGGGCTTGCCTGGGTCTGCTGGTGCGTCACCTGAGACGAGGGGGTCTCCAAGGTCTTCACTCACATGTATGGTGGTTGATGGGGCTCTTCGTGGGCTCTCTCATCTTCAAGGAGGCTGGCCTGGCCTCCTCACAAGGTGGCAGCATTCCAAGAAGGCAAGAGCAGAAGCTGCAAAGCCTCTTGGAAGCCTAGCCTTGGGTGTTGCCCTTCTGCCACAACCTGCCTTTGAAGATTCAGAATGGGGTAAACAGGCTTTTGATGGGAACCACAGCCGTGTCCTGCTGCAGAGGGAAGTGTGTACGGGGATGTGAGAAATTCTTGTGTCCATTTTTGCAAAGAATCTACCAAAGTCCACCTCTGGCCTTAATCAATCACATCCCCTCTCCATAAAAACACTTGTCCCCAAAAGGTTCGTTCCATTGGTTTGAAGTCTGAGATGTAGACATTAAAAATAGGGCCTCATCTGGATGAGGCCCCTCTGGTACATCACGCAAAGTACCACCGTGTATTTCAGGGCAGAATGGTGCAGATTTCTGTAAACTAAAAATACAGGTTCTCTGTACCATTCTTCTTCTTCTTCCTTTTTTTTTTAAGATTTTATTTATTTGACATGGGGGGGTTGGTGGGAGAGCAAGCACAAGCAGGGGGAATGGCAGGCAGAGGGAGAAGCAGGCTCCCTACTGAGCAAGAAGCCCGATGTGGGGCTGGATCCCAGGACCCTGGCTTATGACCCGAGTCGAAGGCAGCTGCTTAACCGGCAGAGCCACCCCGGTGCCCCGCTCTCTGCCGTTCTGCCCCTGAATATACTATGGCGGGAGAAGCCAGGCAACCTATAGACACCCTCACTCAGAAAGGGAAAAACAGGTCACATCACAGTATCGAGTCCATGACAATTCTGAGAGCCAGCTGGACTTGTATTTTCAGGCCCCTCTACAGTAAGGGCAGGAATTTTCCTGGTTAGGACCTGTTTTTACTCCCTGGGAGTAGTCTCCTAGTTCATTGCTCCTCTCGGCTCTTGGCTCTCCCCTCTGGGCTCTTGGCTCTACCTTCTCAGGTGTGGCTTCCTTTCCTGTAAGAATTGTCCAGGCTCTCGGCAGAGCAGTGTTCTCAGCTTGCTTCCTGCCCTAGAAACCTGGGGATCCAGAAGACTCTTTTCATTTTGAACTGACTCTGTCCCTTTAGTCTGATGGATTTTGCCTCCTCTTACAACGGTGTGGCTTTCTGGACTATCAGCCTGCAGTCTGCTCCAGTAGATAGACCTCTCTTCGCTCGGGGCCGCGAGTCGCCCTGCTGTAAGAAAATGTCTCTACGATCTGGAAAGTTCTTTCATCCACTTGAGAGGGTCTGCTGAGTGTTCTGAGGGATCCATAGAAGGTATTTAAGCTACATCTTTGGTTTCATCTTTTCCTGAAGGCATTTCTGGGAGTCTTTTGCCAAATGGAGAGACTTGGTGAAAAATGATTTTGTCAATCAAGCCCATACGCAGGCTTCCCATATGCCTCTAACGTCTGCTTGCAGGCTAAGTGGGTACCCCCTGAGCTTATTCTTTCTCCGAGAGAGACTCTCCTCCCTGGGACCCACAGCTCATTAGGTACGTTTCTTCCTTCCGAGTTACTGCAGGCAAAGTTTGCTAATTTTCTGTCGCTCCATAAAGTAGAGATGACCTTTTTTCCAGTCTCTTCTGGCAGCTTCCTTTACTGTGTTTCTGGTGCAGGAAGTTCATGGACAGTTGCCTCATTACGTTTCCCGCCTCTGCCCTCCACCAGGTCCGAATGCCAATGCCACTAATTTTAGGTTATTTATGGCAGCACGTCACTTCTAGGACCAACTTCGGCATCAGCTGTTTATTGTTGCATAACAAAGCTCCCCAAATGTGTGGCTTTAAATGATAACCATCTATTTGCTCGCAATTCTGTGGGCCAGCAATTTAGACTGGACTCAGCTGGGCAGTTTTCTGTCGGCCTCACCTGGGGTCAATCACATAACCGCGTCAGCTGGTGGGTAGGCTGAGACTGGCCCATCTTATGGCCTCTTCACATGCCTGGGATTGGTGTTGGCTAGCCCCTGGGCCTATCTCTCCACATGGCCTCTCATCCTCCAAGAGGCTAGTCTGGGCTTCCTCCCAGGGGCGACATCGTCATAGGAGGGCAAGGAAGGGAACTCTGGGGCATCTCCAGGCCTAGGCCCAGAAGTCAGACAATGTCATTTCTGCTACATTCTGTTGGTCAAAGCGAGTCACAAGGCTGGCCCAGATTCAAGGGGCAGGGACATGTACACTTCATGGCTCAGTGGGAGATTGGCAAAGTTCTGTTACAAAGGGGTGTGTATGACAAGGATAGGGGCATAATCTCAGCCATTTTTGCAAACCATCGACCACAAGCACAGTCTTTTTTTCTTTAATTTTTATTTTGTTATGTTAGTCACCATACAGTACATCCCCAGTTATTGATGTAGTGTTCCATGATTCATTGTTTGCATATAACACCTGGTGCTCCATGCAATATGTGCCCTCCTTAATACCCATCACTGGCCTATCCCAGTCCCCCACCCCCCTCCCCTCTGAAGCCCTTAGTTTGTTTCCCAGAATCCACAGTATCTCATGGTTCATTCCACCTTCTGTTTACCCCCCCTTCATTCTTCCCTTCCTTCTTCTACCGATCTTCCTATTTCTTATGTTCCATAGATGAGAGAAACCATATGATAATTGTCTTTCTCTGCTTGACTTATTTCACTTAGCATTATCTCCTCCAGTGCCGTCCATGTTGCAGCAAATGTTGAGAATTCGTTCTTTCTGATAGCTGAGTAATATTCCATTGTATATATGGACCACAGCTTCTTAATCCAGTCATCTGTTGAAGGGCATCTCAGCTCCTTCCACAATTTAGCTATTGTGGACAATGCTGCTATGAACATTGGGGACAAGCACAGTCTTGAACATGATGTTCCCAGCACATCTGTCCCCTCCCAATTCTGCCCATCACATAAAATATTCTTCCTCCTCATGTTTATTAACCTGTACGCCATCATCTGAACTTCTTCCACCTTTCCTCCTTATTCAATTCCCCCATTGGTTGCCTAGCTTAAAAGTATTCAGGCATCAACTTAAAGCCAAATCCCCTGTGTGTCTCTTCCCATTCCACACCTTTTTTCATGAAAAGCCAATAAAAAGGTGAGGCCTTGCTGTAGTAAATTCTCTCAGGTGCTCCTGTCTGTTTTTCATAAGAGTCCACACACACACAAGTCACTGTTTAACTTTCTGGGTATTATATTTTATTGTCTCGATGTCTTAGTCATTTCCAGCACCCTGGGAATAAAGTTGGAAGTACGTAAGAATTATTATCCCTGACATACTGCCGAGTCTGTGGCTTAGTTAGAAATAAAACCAGCCATCCCTGACTCCCCACTGCCTCTCCTATTTGAGTTAGGATGTGAATCCAATGTTGTATTCAGATGCTGCTTCCACGTTTCACAGATATTCTGACAATTACAAAATTGCTCAGTCGACCAGTTGTCAGTGAAGCTGGTTTACATCGTGAAGCTATTTTCTGAAGGGATCAAAATAAATTAGTCATGATGATTAAAACGATTTGTAAGAAAATCCTCTTTCATAAGGATGAGATGATTTCAAACCTTTAGAAATCAACTGGGAAGTTTGGGGCATTATAAGGGAATAATGGAATAACAAAAACGTCTCATTTGACTATACATTATACTATTGTGCAATTTTCCTCTAAAAAAAAAAAAAAGAAGAGAAAAGAAGAAAAGAAACCCCTGAACACTTTTACCCAAAAAAGCCTCAATAACAATGCTGAGTTTTTCTGTGCCCCTTGACTGTCCTTGCTCCACATTCCCAGCTGCTTTTTGTGATCCAAATGTCTGTTTACTTCCAGAAGAAACATACAAAAGGAAACACTGAAGGGCACCTCTTTCAACATTGACCTTCACAAAAGTTTTGGCTCATTCAGTTCAGCCTCTCTTTATTAAGAACCAACTGGGCACCCACACCCCTTAAAGGGCCGTGGAGAAGGCAACAGGCATGAGAACAACTAGGAAGTTGCCCTTGTGCGTCACTTGGACACACTCTCTCACAGGCCACCCAACTCTGCAAAGCAGGAAGCTTGCCTCCCCAGAGGCGGGAGTTAGTGTCTCCCTTTTCCAAGGCAGCTGTACCATGTGTCTGGGGACACACGGTGTGGTGGTGAGAGCCTGGACTCAGCAGCCTGACTGCCTGCATTTGAACCTGTGATCATGACTGACTAACTGTGTTACTCTGGGCAAGTTGCCCAACCTCCCTGTGTCTCAGTTTCTTCATCTGTGGAATGGGAACAATACTCATAACAATGATACCCCCTCTTTGGGTTATTGTGGAGATTGAATGGTTAGAAGCATGCTTGTTGGTACTCAGAAATGTTATACATATTCAATAAATTAAGAAAAAGAAGAGGTTTTTTTTTTTTTTTTTTTTTTTTTAAGAGAGGAGTGTGGAAGGGATGGGGGAGAGGGAAAGAGAGAATCTCAAGCGGATTACCTGCTGAGCGTGCAGACCCTGAGATCATGACCTAAGCCGAAATCAAGAGTCCGATGCTTTAACCCACTGAGCCACCCAGGCACCCCAAAAGAAGACATTTTTATTTATTTATTTATTTATTATTTATTTTTTTAAAGATTTTATTTATTTATTCGACAGAGATAGAGACAGCCAGCGAGAGAGGGAACACAAGCAGGGGGAGTGGGAGAGGAAGAAGCAGGCTCATAGCGGAGGAGCCTGATGTGGGGCTCGATCCCATAATGCCGGGATCACGCCCTGAGCTGAAGGTAGACGCTTAACCGCTGTGCCACCCAGGCGCCCCAAGAGAAGACATTTTTAAAGCCTCTTTGATGGCTCTGTGCATACCAAGGGAACATTAATACATTAAAATACCCAATCAGTGTGAAGGTGTGCTGCAAAGAGGGGCATTGTTTCCTAGCCAGTGTCCTTGTTAAGAAAAATTGTTTTCTGGGGTGTAAGATGAAGACTGTGTGCCACTGGGACACACTCTCTCACACGCCACCCAACTCTGCAAAGCTGGCAGCTTGCTTCCCTGCAGGTGGGAGTTAGCGTCCCAGGCCCCTATACTGTCTGTCCGGGGACGCACGGTGTGGTGGTGGGAGCATGGACTCAAGAGCCTGTAAAATCTATAAAATAGTAGGTAAAATATTTTAGGGCCCTCTTAAAGGAAAGAGCTCATGTTATTTCTTTTTCTCAAGCATTCCCATTCGCCCATGTCAATTTTCCCATGGGAGATAGTATCATTTAGTGTTTAAGGGCATGGGCTTTGGTCTGAGATCCACTCTGTGACCTCTGAGCAGGTCTCAGTTTCCTCATCTGTGAAATGGGTGTGGGGTTTAATAGGAGGGTTAGAAGAGACAAACAAGTAAAGTACTTAACACTTGGCTCTAATAAAATTTATTATTATTATTGGAAATGTTTCCCCCAATCCCAGATCATATTATTCAGACTGAAGTTCTGTGAAAGCAGGGACTTTATCTCTCTCCTCTTTTAGGACCCTATAAAGGTCATTTATGATAATTAGCAAGTGATTGTTGTTGATAATATAATGATGATTAATGCTAGAAATTCTGGAATTTTTTGGAGGACCAAAGAACAAGGAAAATTCTGGCCTGGAATTCCAGAAGATCTATTCTGAGGCCAAAGGAAAACGGAGGTATGGGAGAAGCCTGTGCTTTCCATATCCCGAAAATTTTTTGGTCAAGAGCCCCATTCTTGATCAAAGGGAGCTATTAATACCTGGTTTATGTTACTGTTGAAATATCAGCTCTGTGTTATTATATTTAAACTTAGTTTTTTTCCAGGGGCACCTGGGTGGCTAGGTTGGTTAAGTATCATCCTTTGAGTCAGGTCATGACCCCAGAGTCCTGGGATGAAGCCCTGAGTTGGGCTCCTTGCTCAGTGGGGAGTCTGCTTCTCCCTCTCCCCCTCACCTGGCTTGTGTTCTCTCTCTCAAATAAATAAAATCTTAAAAAAACAAAACAAAAAAAACACTTAGTTTTTTCCAAATCCCATTTTCTAGCTTTACATGAACGATAATGTTAATAAACGAACTGTCTCACACACACACAAAGTCCCATTCTTGGCCTGCCACTGAGTGGCTGGGAAAATCATCTGATTTTCTAGGCCCTGGTTTCCTCGTTTAAAAACTGTGAGGGTATCCTGAAGGTCCTTTACCTCTGATATGCTTGAGGAAGGTCCCAGATGGAACTAGTTCTAGCCAGGTCATCCACCACTCAATCCTGGAAAGGAAACCAAATAGCCAAAATGAGGAATTTCCTTTCAACAGATATCTTGTAATTATGCTGATTTTTAAGCCACATAATCAGTCTAAAAGCAAATCCCATCTCAATGGAATTTATAAAAGGATTAGGAAATGGAGAAAATGGGAGCAAGTTAGCAAGCCCATTTGATTTAACTTAAGTCCATTTCCCCTTTGTCCTTTAAGAGTTTTTAACCAAAGAAGGTGGAGAGCACAAGCAAGTCCCTGGCTTCCAGGCCTGCATTTCATCTTCTCTATTCCAGGCTGGGTAGTAGGTGATCTGCTTTTAGGAGGCACATCCCTGCAGTTCTGATACTCAAGGAACAAGAATGAAGAATCTCTTTGGGAGCGGCCTGTGTTGATACCTGAACAAGAAAAACCTAGGTTAGGAAAAGCCACAAGGACTCTCCCAGCCTCCATCTGGAAAAAGGATGGACGCTGCTTTGACTCACAGCTGTGCTTCGGGCTCGGAATCCGAAGCGGTCTTCTGCTTTGCTCTCTGGTTTTGTTTGCTCTCTGGTTTTATTTTCGTAGGTAACTGCACATTCTGAATAATCAGGCTGTCAAATGAAATCCCACTCTAGCTGATCAGCACTGAGACAAGTTCGTGTGCCTTTTTGTCATTGGATTGCATGGATTATCTGTCAGTTTATTCAATGTCAGCCACATCCAAACCTCCTTCTTGAGATTTGGCCAAACTCTGGGCCACAGTGTCGTGCACAAAAATAAAGCAGTTAAAAGAAACGATGTCCAGCTTTTCATCTTTGACTTTTGGCTTTAACTTTGGAACTAGGACGTGAATTGATTTTAAAACGGCATGGACATTTGCGTAGTTCTTCGAGGGGTTAAAGCAGCCACACGTGTAGGAAATAAATGTTTCCCTGTAACAGTTCACCGAGCAGGTCCTGTTAGCAAACTTCTTTTTTTCCAGATAACTTATTTGTAAATGCTTCACAATTTTCAAACTGCAACTTATTTTTATTGAAGTATAGCTGACTCATAGTGTTACGTTAGTTTCAGGTGTACAACCTAAGTGATTGGACAAGGCTGTATGTTATGCTGTGCTCGCCACAAGCGTAGCTACCATTTATGACCATACGATACTGTTACAATACCGTTTGACTGTATTCCCTATGCTGCACCTTTCATCCTCATGACTTATTCATCCCATAACTGGCAGCCTGTACCTCCCCTGCCTTCACCCACTTTGCCCGTCCTCCCTCCCCGCCCGCCCCCGCCAACCATCAGTTTGTTCTCTGTATTTACGAGCCTGTTCCTGCTTTCTATTTTGTCAAACTGCAATCTTAATTCTCTCAGTAAATTTTAGTATTGTCATCACGATTTTAAAATGAGCAAATTGGGATTTGTACTTTCAGTGGCTTCCCCAAGGTTTGGGGCTGCTCAGCGGTCCACTATGGACGCCAGGTCTCAATCCCTGTTCATGGGCGACACGGAGGCGTTCTGACTCCGCATGATATCAAGTCAGCTGCGGATCAGCTCCTGAGCCTCAGAGCTTCAACTCCGCTCTCCTCTGTAAATCTACTGATGCCCTCAGCAGAGTGCTTACTGTATTATTTTAATTGCCTGCTGGCTTGCCAGCCTCTACCCTGTCAATTAAGGGCAGGAAAGTTTTCCCTCCTTGTTTTTTTAATGCTCAGAGTAAGTGTCCGACACATATGGGAACTTGATAAATGTCTGTCAAGAAAGAAAAAACTAACAAATTCATCTTACTAGGTGGATTCTAAAACCTATACAATATTTTATGGATATCACAATTTTTGCATTTAAATATTTTAGTGTATGTTAGAATTTTGACGAGTCCTGATAAGGAGTATTAAGAAGTTTTGTGTATGAAACCATTCATTTTTCCTTAGACAAATGTCCAGTCACTCTGATCTAAGCCTTGGAATCTTATCAATCAACAAATATTTGAGTATCTCTATGTATAAGACACTGTGCTAGGCGCTGTCAGGGATCAAAGAAATCCAAGAGGCAAACCCTTCTCTCAAGGAATTTGTAACTTTGTGGAAGGCTTGGTTTTTCTTTCTCCACTCAAAGCATTTCCATGGAGTTTATCATACAAATAATAGTTGGAGGGCTGGGAAGAACCCGAGCGAATGTGAAGATCTTTTTCAGAAAGCCATGCAATTGTCCATTTAGGGTCTTACATTTCAAGACCCTAGATTTGGCTGGTTAGGGGGATGAGCCTATCCTTTAGAAGTTAATTCTCCAGATAAATAAGAGGGTCACTGCAGAAGCCTACGTGTTACAAAATGCAGGAGGTGGGGAAGTGTGGGAAATAGCAACCCTTTCATCTTCAAGGCGAGAAAAAATATTGCATGGGTCCAGGACAAGCAAGCCATAAATTTCAGGCTTGAGCCCCAGCAGAGCTGCCTCCTAACTGTGGCCCAAACCCAGGCTGTGAGGATTGAGTCACTCTCAAAGCATGAGACACGAAAGAGGAAGAGCTCTTCTCTACAGCCTGGGGCAGCCAAGTTCCCAGGGGCTGATCCTGTCTCTCTCTTGAATCCAGCTTTCTCGAGCGTTCCAGCATCAGAGAGTGACAAAGAAGTAAAAAAAACAGTGGTGATAGCCAAGAACATCTCATACACTAGGAGGAAAGGGTCCTCCTGGACACCAGAACTTATAAAATTCTCAGAGCCAGACAGGGAGAAGGAGCAGATTTCTTTGAGGTTCTGTTGTTTATACTTAAGTGTTTGGTCTTGGAAGACCCAAATGGGCCTGTAAGCCCTTGCCATTAGAGATGACAATGGCAGACTTTGGTGTAGCCAGACTACATCATCTGTTTCTCTTCATTTTCTTTCCAGTGTCTTAACTTTTCTCTTCTGACAGTATCGGAAGCTATCAATATGGTTTTGTGTCTCAGAACCTACATGTATTTTAAAAAACGAAGTCCAACCTCTATTAAGTACTGACGACTGTCAAGCCCTATTGTAAACGCGGCAACCCTGTGTGGTAGGTACTATTATTATTGCCATCCCCATTTTCCAGATGAGAAAAATGAGACACAGAGAAACTGAGTATGGCTGGTAAGTGGTGATATTGGAATTTGAATCTTGGTCATGCGTCTCCAGAGTCTGCTCACGTAACCACTAAGGTACAGTGACTTTTAACAGCATATAGGATAGGTTCATATGCATAGGAAAGGAAAGATCCAACCATGTAGTAGAAAATTCTTTCTGAAGGTGTCCTTGGAGACTCCGATTCTGAGGGCACAAAGTCAAAAGGGATCAGCAGACCACTTCTTATTCTGACTGTCACAGTCCAAGTCAGAGGGTAGAGGGTGCATCCCCAGATGCAGCCTGCTGGACATGCCCATGGAAGAATGGAGCCTGTCTCAAATGAGAGCAGTGCGGCACATGTGTGGGGGGGAGCAGAAGCAAGTTTCAAACGCTAGGGAACAAAAGAAGTCAATGTTAGTGGATATAAATTATGGAATTCTGTCCAGCATTTGGAAGTAAAGAATTTGATGTTGATATACCAGCACGCATTTGATAAGCTTAGTGTTGGTTGAAACAGTAAGAAATAGAACAAGATCTCTAGTCACTAACATTAAGGAAGATTAAAAATATGTACACAAGTAAGCACAAAGTATTTTATGAAGATACATATGCTCGGGAGACTAAGAAGGGGGAGAAATTGGGAATAAGAATCTGAAAAAAAATAATAAAAAAGAGAAGAGAAAAGCAAAGTCTGGAAGTGATATGGTCCTACTGGAAATGTGGATGGTAGGTTGTTAAATTTCATGTCATTCATTCATTCATTCATTCATTCATTCATTCACCTAACAAACACAGTATTCATGGCCAAGGGGATAAGAGGCAGGTGGGATAGGGGAAAGTGCAAGGGCTCTGGGGATGGGTAGATGGAGTTCCAATCCTGGCTCCACGTGTATTTGCTGGGTGGCCTTGGGTGACCTCCCGAAGATTAAATTTCTCAGGCTGCAACATGGAAATAACATCGAATTCATAGGGTTGTTGTGAATAATGTATGCAAAGCTCCTTGCATGCAGTGCCTGACCCAGAATATATACAGCAAGCCTGCAGTAAACTGTTAAGTACGAAACTCTGGTATACTGGTGATCAAAACAAAGACCACCCTGTGGACTGGTGGAAAAGGTGATCTTAAATCATTACACAGGAAAATTTGATGGTTGAAATTGGTGCTACAAAGGAGAAGGTATAGGGTGCTATGAGAGAATTTTAAAAGTTTGGAACTTATTCTGGGGGCTTATTGTTAGGACTTTATTTATTTAAGATTTTATTTATTTATTTGACAGAGCGAGTGAGCATAGGGTGATGGGGGGGGAAGGCAGAGGGAGTGGGAGAAGCAGACTTCCCACTGAGCAGAGAGCCAGATGTGGGGCTTGATCCCAGGCCTGGGATCATGATCCAAGCCAAAGGCAGACGTTTAACCAACTAAACCACCCAGGTGCCCCTTGTTAGGACCTTAGAGATGTTCAAGATGTTGAATAATTTAAGAGCCAAGTTGAGGAGACCAACCATGAGCACGTGCACAACAGTGTTGGACAGTACCGTCAGGGCCAGCAGAAGAGATGATGCAGGCGGTGCACGTGCGCTGAGAACCAGGCAGCACGATGTTCAGGGGACAGCAGAGGTCTCCGAGAGCTGATGGGAGCTGGGGTAGCCTGTGGGCTGGTAGCCTGGGTGGAGGGCTGGAGGGAAGTGCAGACGCAGTAAGCGCTGGAGGCAAGAACATGCAGGGTGCGCCTGGGGACTGGGAGTAGAACCCAAGGCCTGAAAAAGAAGTCCTGTTCAGCTCATGACCCCTTTTGATAAACAAAAGAATCCCATGCCCTTCCCCACAGCCCCCACACCTGGAGATTCTGATCTACTTTAAATTGGGCTGGCCCCTGGTTATCTTCTGTGGATCTCTGTTGGCCAAGATTTCACTGAGTTTTTCTTTCTGTAATTTATATCAGAACCACAATAGGCATCTCATTTTCCACAAATAAAATGTATCATACTAACTATGCTTTTTAAGCTATACCTAACCCTCCCCTGGTTTTCCCTTAGACCATTGATGGTAAAATAAGTAGTGTGGGTGGGGGGAGAGATAAGCTCCTCTGGAAAGTAGGTTAGGGCCAGATAAGAGGGCCTTAAATGTTGCTAAGGTCTCTGCTACTATAACTACCCCAACCCGAGGCACAAATTCTTCTTACGAGAAGAGAGCCAAGGGGGCCCATTTGGGGGCCCTCAGGAGTGAAGTGAACTCGCCTCTGTGGGACCCCCCCCCCCCGCAGCCGGTACTTGGCCCTAGATGAATGAGGAGAGACGAAGTCTAATATATAAAAGAACTCGCTTTGGTCAACCTCAAGGCTGGGGAATTGAGAGGTCAGTTTTCCACAAGATCTGTCTCTGAGCCCGCTAGCTTTTCTTATCCCAGAAATCAGAAGAAAAGAATTCTTCCCATTCTGCAAGCTCCAAAAACCTCACTCCCTTAAGAGGAGCTCGACTTATTGTCTTTAGTTCTAACTTGGAATCTTTAGGTGGTAAGGCGGGGGTGGGGATTTTAGTATTACAAATGGCCAAAAAATTAATGTATTGACCCCAGACAAGATGCACAGGCTAAAGAAACTTAGGTTTTTTTGCTTTGGGCTAGAATCTTATCGACCCAATGTAGTAATNGGGGGGGGAAGGCAGAGGGAGTGGGAGAAGCAGACTTCCCACTGAGCAGAGAGCCAGATGTGGGGCTTGATCCCAGGCCTGGGATCATGATCCAAGCCAAAGGCAGACGTTTAACCAACTAAACCACCCAGGTGCCCCTTGTTAGGACCTTAGAGATGTTCAAGATGTTGAATAATTTAAGAGCCAAGTTGAGGAGACCAACCATGAGCACGTGCACAACAGTGTTGGACAGTACCGTCAGGGCCAGCAGAAGAGATGATGCAGGCGGTGCACGTGCGCTGAGAACCAGGCAGCACGATGTTCAGGGGACAGCAGAGGTCTCCGAGAGCTGATGGGAGCTGGGGTAGCCTGTGGGCTGGTAGCCTGGGTGGAGGGCTGGAGGGAAGTGCAGACGCAGTAAGCGCTGGAGGCAAGAACATGCAGGGTGCGCCTGGGGACTGGGAGTAGAACCCAAGGCCTGAAAAAGAAGTCCTGTTCAGCTCATGACCCCTTTTGATAAACAAAAGAATCCCATGCCCTTCCCCACAGCCCCCACACCTGGAGATTCTGATCTACTTTAAATTGGGCTGGCCCCTGGTTATCTTCTGTGGATCTCTGTTGGCCAAGATTTCACTGAGTTTTTCTTTCTGTAATTTATATCAGAACCACAATAGGCATCTCATTTTCCACAAATAAAATGTATCATACTAACTATGCTTTTTAAGCTATACCTAACCCTCCCCTGGTTTTCCCTTAGACCATTGATGGTAAAATAAGTAGTGTGGGTGGGGGGAGAGATAAGCTCCTCTGGAAAGTAGGTTAGGGCCAGATAAGAGGGCCTTAAATGTTGCTAAGGTCTCTGCTACTATAACTACCCCAACCCGAGGCACAAATTCTTCTTACGAGAAGAGAGCCAAGGGGGCCCATTTGGGGGCCCTCAGGAGTGAAGTGAACTCGCCTCTGTGGGACCCCCCCCCCCGCAGCCGGTACTTGGCCCTAGATGAATGAGGAGAGACGAAGTCTAATATATAAAAGAACTCGCTTTGGTCAACCTCAAGGCTGGGGAATTGAGAGGTCAGTTTTCCACAAGATCTGTCTCTGAGCCCGCTAGCTTTTCTTATCCCAGAAATCAGAAGAAAAGAATTCTTCCCATTCTGCAAGCTCCAAAAACCTCACTCCCTTAAGAGGAGCTCGACTTATTGTCTTTAGTTCTAACTTGGAATCTTTAGGTGGTAAGGCGGGGGTGGGGTTTAGTATTACAAATGGCCAAAAAATTAATGTATTGACCCCAGACAAGATGCACAGGCTAAAGAAACTTAGGTTTTTTTGCTTTGGGCTAGAATCTTATCGACCCAATGTAGTAATACTGGTCATTTAAGCTGATTGCAAAGATGTGTCATTTATTTATTTGCTTATTTATTTATTTTTATTTTTTTAGTTTCAGATGTGTTCAATAAAAGATGTGTCATTTAACAAATGCAGTTTGTATGGTAGACGGGATCTTCAGTGCATGGAATCTACGGTTGAGCAAAGATTGGGGTCCTCTGTTCTAAGAGGTTTGTTGAATAATTGAGGGGAGAATCCAGTTCTGCCAAGTAAGAGGGAATAAGGATATGGGAGAGTGGGTAAGCATTGCAGAGCTACCTTCGGCCCAGGGAAGGGTCACGGTGAAGACCATAGAATCTGGGAGAGAGGAAAATGAGGCATAGGTGTTCTGCCACTTATTTCTGATTTGTCTTTGAGTGAGTCGCCAGTTGCAGCCAACGTTAGGAAGAGATTCTGAGTCTCCATCAGGCTCCCATCTATATTCGGCATTAGCTGGTGTCTACCTGTTGGTGCACGAGCAGGACTGTGTTTACAAGGAGAAGCTAAGCAGCCATAAACCTACTTCCCTATTCCTGCCCCCACCAGACTCCCAGCCCAGGGAACCACATTGAAGAGCTCTGTGCTGGAGATGGTATTTAATCCATTCAATTTTGATGATAGGAAAGACTTTCTTCATCCACCCATTTTCCCATTCATTCATTCATTCGTTCATCCAACAAATAATATTTGTGCAAAGTATTCTGGGGCCGTGGGGACATTTACCTCTGAGCCCAAGGTGCATGAAGTTGATGATGCCTTAAACTTTGTTATATCAGCTCAACGATCGTAATGTGGCTGCTGATTCTGACACTGTTCCAGCTTCAGTGATGAACTGTAATTAGGCAGTGTTTGGCCGGGTGGTTGGAAGACTCCTAAGCCCAGCGGGCTGGGAGAGGAGCTGGCTGGAGTGGGAGGCAGCTGTGCTGTCGGGAGGAAGTGAGTCTGTAACCAGGACTAGATTCAAAGAAGTGGTCTAAGCAGCATCAGCCTGAGACATGGCCCTCTCCCAGGGGTGCACACCCCTCCAGCTTCTGCTTACACACATGGAGAAGGGCTTCCTCCCACCCTATTTCAGGAAGTGGATCAAGAATGGATTGAGAGTGGGTCCTGAGTGCAAGATTCTCACACATACTGCTTTTCTGAGCTGTGGGTGTCCTAACAGGTAGTACTCAGGAGACCAGAGATCCTTCAACTTCTAGTCTTTGTCCCCCAAAACACTCAGGTTTGAGTAATTGAGCTCCTGGCAGGTGTTGTCTGCCAACGGAGCTGTTGCCTGCATTGCTGGGGGGGGGGGCGGTCAGAAGCAGGCTTCCTGGTGTCAGCTAGCCCCAGTGCTTTTCAAGAGGCAGTGAGTGAACATTGGTGCACTTGACTGAGCACAAGCCCTACGTTCTCCAGATGTAGCCAATGGGCCTGCCAACCTGAGGCTGATAGAAATGGGCTGCTCTTAGGTGAGAAGGAAGGAAAACAGGGGCTCCATTGAGGACCTACCAAGCTAGCTCCCACTTTGGCATCTAAAATGGTCAATTTTAGCTGATTGGGTTCATTTCGCAACTGGGTTATACGATTCCCAAGCATTACCTCTTATCTCTAAACAGAGGTGTGAAAACAGAACTGACTTGGCACAGACTGGTTGCCTAAAGGAATGTCTTTGTGTAAGGCTCAAGGCTTGTAGGGTGGAAAAAGACACAGGATGCCAGCCCCTATGCCCCTGGCTCGACTCATCTATTTTTGGTTCCCTTCATTCAGAGGAGACCAAACGCAGGTCCAGTGCATTAAAAAGGCGGTCCCTGTAGAGAGAATTAATACTTGTGCCATGATGTAGGGCTTTGGCCTCTCCCTGGGGTTAACCTGAAGCCCCAAATGAACTACTCAAAGAGCTCGTGGACATTTCCCAAATGTGTAGTGAGGCTTACAGACAAATATGCAGCCGACACTGTTCAGTGCCTCTTGAGAGTGAGAAGCAAGATGGCGCCGTGCCAGCAGCCTCACAAAGCAGCGTTGTTAATACTCCTTTCGATGCTCCTGTGTGGCTTCATGGGAGCAGAGGAGGATCTGTTTACGCCGCTGACTCCTATTGATTCTTCTGGGGGATGGGAACTACAATGCTGGTCTCTGTTAGTCTCTGGAGCCTTTGGGGAGTGTTTGGCCAAGGCTTGAGGGTGTCCTGTGATCTTCCCGGTTGATGTGATACTGAATTATACCATTGGAGGGTGAGCTCATTCCTGGGCTTCTGAAAGCAGGTTTCTGACTAGGTTTGGGGCAGAGAGACCCATTGTCTCCTTGCAGTGAGTTGAGGGTAATGTTTCTCAAAGTTGAGTCTCTGGAAAATTGGGGTGTCCCAAGGCTCCTCCAAAATATAGGTGACAGTGAAATTTGAGAGGCTGAAACACATCTCTCTCCAGTCACTTGAATCGTAGCAAGGTCTCTTTTGTTGAAAAACTTGAGCAATTGTTTGGCTGTTTTATTTTCCCCCTTCAGAAAAGCTGTGAGCACTTCAGGCCCTTTGTTCTGCTTAAAAGGATTACAAACTGAGTAAAGGGAAGCCATCGGTTAGATCAGGAGGTAGGCCCCAGGTCAAAGAAGATCCAAGGCCAGCCCCACCTGCGGAGCCCCAGTAGCCAAGTCAGTCTTGAATCTCCTCCCACTTTCTTCAGGGGCGGGCCTCACCCTGGGCTCTGCCTAAGATGTACTGCCTGTCGCATTCTGCATTCTTACAGGCCTTTCTTTCAGCAGAGTGCGGGTCTACTCCAGCTCCTTGCTAATCGGGCTTCATCAAGGGCAATGCACTGCATTAGTAAAATCAGGATATTCCCTGTGACCTAAAACAGACCCTTTCAGCAAAGTATCCCTTGAATCTTGACCCCTTGCTCCCAACCTCCCGGTTGAATGAGGCAAAAAATCCACACCACACTTCTACCTTGAAAGCGCTCTAATTTGGCTGAAGGGTCCCTTATTGGGTCCCTATGTTCAGAACCCAGTGACATGTGAGCCCATTTCATCTCTAGTTGGGCCTCTCTTCAATCCATTTTCCACCCTGTGGGCAGAGTGAATTTCCTAAAATGAAAATCTGCACGTCATTCCCCAGTTTTAAAGGTTTTAATAATTTCCTATAGTTTTTGAGGAAGGGTAGAAAGTCCATATATGGCATTCAGAGGGCTTGAGGATCTGGCATCTTCTACCCTCTCTCTTTCCTCATCCCCAACCGCATCACAAACCAAATTTCTTCAGGCTGGTTCTGCTCCATTTCTCCAGCTGTCTTATGCTTTCCTGCATCCCCTTTATGACTTTTCTACTGTGACCAGACCTGCCCTTCCTTCCAGACTGTGAACAAACGAAGGGAGACATGGTATCAGCTGTCTTTCTATCCCCAGCGCCTTACAGAGGTGGCAAATACAGGTGCTCAATAATTGTTTGCTCAGTCATTTTATTTTATTTTTTTTTAATATTTTATTTTATTTATTTGACAGAGACAGCCAGCGAGAGAGGGAACACAAGCAGGGGGAGTGGGAGAGGAGGAAGCAGGCTTCTAGCGGAGGAACCTGATGTGGGGCTCGATCCCATAATGCCGGGATCACGCCCTAAGCCGAAGGCAGACGCTTAACGACTGCGCCCCCCAGGCGCCCCTGCTCAGTCATTTTAAATAGGGCTCTTCCCACTGTGGGAAGTGTTCTCGACAACAATTAATTGTTCTTGACAACACCGGACTATTTTGGATCGGACTATTTTGGATCGGTCTGCTATTTTCCTGAAGGGCCTACGCTTGATCACAACTGCTCCTAGGAATCGTGGAGAGGAAGCCCGAGGACTCCAGACCTGGAAAGGAAAGCAAAACATTTTCAGGGAGCACTTCTGTATTAACTAACAGCTTTTAAAAATGAGTTTGACCAAAACATTCCAATTCCAGTATTCTAAGATCTCCTGGAAATGCCATTTTTGAGAACAAAATATTGGAGCGAAGACCAAAGGAAATTTATATCACAGAAAATGATGTGACTATTATTAAGAAGGGAGTCGATTTGTATTTCCAACATGGTGGGATGTCCGTGGTATTGGGTGAGGAAGTGAGTTGGTGAAAAATTTGAACAGTGTCATCCTCAATATCAGAGAATAATATGTTGTGTGTATAGAAAATGGTCTGGAAGGACACACATCAAATGAAACCTATGTCCTTTCCTGGGAATGGGGCACAGAACAGAGCAGGGGGAAATTGGTCAATTTTATGGATATTTCTTGGAGTGGCTTGAATGTTGAATTACCTGGGTCCAATGGGGGTGGTGGAGGATTAGAGTACGTGACTTCAAAGCTCTGGCATGATTGATTTTTCTCTGCCTCCTGCCTGCTTTTTGTCTCTCAGAGGTTACTGTCCTGCCTTTATGGCATTTAAATTGGGATTCTGGAAGATGGGAGTGGAGAAGGTGATGGTGAAGGAGACTCTTTTTGTCAGACTTCCCTGAAGTGACCCGTGAGGGGCTGAGGTGGGTCAGAGCCTACACAGCTCATGTCTGAGGTGCGGTGAGCCTGTGGCAGCACCTCGTTCTGGTCAGTTTTGGTGTCGGAGAGCAAGACTGGGTTCACAGTCTCACAGGCAGGCATGTGCTGGCCAGGAGCAAAATAAAGACGAACAACTATCATCTATTAATTCCCACTTATTAACACTGAGCACTTACTCTGTCAGCCCTGGGCCAAATGCTTTATAAACATTTCTCCACTGAAGCCCAGGATTAGTTTTTCTTCATGAAACTGATTGGGTTTTTTAATTTTTCTTTTACCAGACATGACTTAAAGCGCCTAGATAATAAGTGATAAAGAAGGATTTGAACCCAGGTCGGACTGAATCCAGACTCCATGCCTGTTACCACAACAGGCCTACAGGGGTAGACAGCGAGTGAACCCCAATCACTCGGGTGGGCAGTGGGGGGCTCTGGGGAGGCGGCTCCCTGTAATGGAAAGAGCGCAGAGCTCGCGGGTGGAGACACCTCGGTTAAGTCCCGACTCTAACTTGGTCACTGCGAGGGCAAGTGCCTCCCTGGGCCTCAGTGATGTTATCGGTAAAGTAGGCTGACAATCCCCACTCGGCACATAGGGAGGAGAGCTACTGGCAGTGCGGATTTGGACACCGCTTCCTGCTCCGTGTTGGTCCTGGAGCACCAGGGTCAGCGGCGCCCTTCCAAGGCCTTTATCCCTTTGACCCTCTCAAGGAGCCATCGAGCTATCTGCCCACTCCCTATCGCCCCGCTTCAGGCAAGATCTGTTTACACGCGGTCTCTGCTTCCTCACCGCCATTTACACCTTGGAGCGCTGGAATCTGGTCTGGACTCGCCACTCCATGGGTTGGCTCTGGCCAAGGTCACCTACACGCAGTTTGCCGGGGGCAAAGTCCAGCAGGTACGCGTCTGTCTCTGCCTCGCCTCATCTCACAAGGAACGCTTTCCCTTCGATCTCGCTCTCCTGGTTTTCTTCCTTCTCTCAAGTCGCTGCTTCACCAACTTGTTCTTTCCTGTTGCCCAAACCAGGGGCGCCTGGCCGGCTCCGTCGACGGAGACTGCGACTCTCTATCTCGGGGTCGTGAGTTTGAGCCCTGCATTGGGCGTTAGAGATTACTCTTAAAAAAGCCCCACAAAACTTCCCAAACCCATGGATTTCTCTTCGCCTGGCAACCACAGTAATTTTCAGATCGGGTTGTGCCCTCTCCCGCTCCATCAAACTCACCTTGTGCTCTTAGGATAAGACCACAGTCTTCACTCAACATGGCCAGCAGGTCCGGCCCTTCAGGCTCTTTGACCACCTTTTTAAAAAACATTTTATGTATTTATTTGAGAAAGAGTGAGAGTGAGCAAGGGAGCATGAGTGGGGAGGAGGGGGTGAAGCAGGCTCCCAGGGAGCAGAGAGCCCAATGTGGGATTCGATCCCAGGACCCCGGGATCCTGACCCTAGTGGAAGGCAGACGCTTCACTGACTGAGCCATCCAGGTGCCCCTCTTTGACCACCTTTCAGGCTTCACCGTGCCCACTCGGCCCTTGTGCCCCGGGCTCTGCCTGCTGGACCCCTGTCGGGGGAGGGCTCTTTGCCTCTGTAGGGGGAGGACTCCTCCCTTCCCCGGCATTTCGCACATGTGCTTCCTTTTGCTACCCGCCCCCCACCCCCACAGCCCCCACACCTTTCCACTTCATCACCCCCCTCCTTACCTTTGCCAAACCAACTTCCAGTCTCGTTTTAAATATCACTTCCTCAGGAAGCCTCTTCTTGATACCCCACGCCAGCTGGGGCCCCCTGCTTCTGTGTTTTTCCTGGCACGCTGCACCTCTCCTTCCCCATGTTTATCGTAATTGCAACTTTTGTGTGATCGTTTGTTTAATATTTTAAAATAATTCCCTCCCAAGAGGGAAGCTCACTTGAAGTAGGCCCCATGGGTCTTCCTCATCCCTTGATGAAGCAGGGCCTGTAAGGGCCAGGTAAGTGGATCTGTCCAGATGCTGCCCGTTCCCTCCTCCTGGCGGCTCCCCTCCCCCACTCCAGGCCCCAGCCATCCTCCAAACCTTGACCCTGCCATTTCCCTACTTAGAAGTCTTTGCTGACCTCCAACTGCCCAACACCGTCACTCTGTTTCTCTCTCTCTAGTCCCATTTTTTTTTTTTTAAAACAAGCTTTGCCTTGGAATTCTAAGTTTTGTCAAATTTAACGGACTCGCTTCTGGTTTCTGTAACTGGTCATCCTCTGTCCTCCGTCACGTTCCATATGCCTCAGTTCTGGCTGTTGCCTCTGCTTAGAATGGAATGAATACATATTCACGCCCAGTCTTTTTCCAGCTTCTTGGTCTCCCTGGCCTGGCTGGGGTGTGTTCCCCGTGTGCCCCAGTAAAATGCAGCGCTACCCCAGCGTCGGCCCACATGTCTGTCTCCTCCACCAGGTAGCAAGCTCCTGGAGAGCAGGACCAAGACTTGCTGAGTACTGTGCCCTCAAGGCCCTGCAACACGGAGCCTGCATACAGATCCGATGTTCAGCATAGTTGGCGAATGAAGACTTACCTGATTTGTGTAGTCCGTGGCTCCTAAATGAAGCCTATGCTTTGAGGGGTTGGTCCTGCCCTGCTAAGGTCAGACCAATGTATCAGTTCCTCTAGAATATGGAGGCACAGTCGCCCCAAGGAGAGCTCCGTGATGCACTATCTGGTGGTGGAGAGGGGAGTGAGAAAGGAAAGAGCACTTTTGGGGGTAGTGCCCCTCTAATTGCTAATGGATGCTATTTCTCCTTTTGCTAAGATAAAATGAAATACCTTTCTGTATACCTGGTTTACTCTCTTTACTATTTATAAGGGCTGATTGGAAGGATCTGTTAGGACAATGGGTGGAATATGTTGTACAAGTACTTAGGCTTCTCTCCAGGTTTGTGATGTATACAACTGCTTCTTTTGTTTTCTGTCCTAGACAACAGGAAAGTGATCCGTCCAAGGAGAAGAAGGCCTTCAATACTTGGGGTTAGACAAACACCGGGGTGTCCCCAACTCTGCAGGCTCTGCCCCACCCTGCTGCCTCCTATGCTCAACTTCTCCAAGCGGCGCAGCCCTGTTCTCCCCAAAAGTCCCCCAGCGCACTCTTCCCGCTCTACGGAAGTAGTTATCAACCCAGGCTGTGCGCTAGAATCATCAGGCTTTAAGAAATACGGACGCCCAGGACCTTCCTACAGCCTTTGAATCAGAATTTCTGGGATGGGCTCGCACATGAGTAATTTTGAAAGCTTCCCAGGTGACTCCAGCCTGTGGCGTGTTGAGAACTACCGCCCTAGACCTTTGCTGGTTTTTCTGACGGAGGGTCTGTGCCCCGGCCAGACTCCTGCCTAAGAGATGCTGCTTATCCCTCAGACAGCAGATCCAGATGGTCCTCTCATGTGACCTGGCGGGCACTCTGGACCACTGTCATGATAGCGCATTATGATTATTTGTGATGGGGAGACTTTTTGCTTCTGGAGGACCCTCAGTAGCATAGATCAGAATATCCACAGCGTTGTAGGTTTTTAAATAACTATTACTTAGACTGAATTCAGTGGAAACTTCAGCTGCTTTTAAATTCCCATGGATTGTCAGGGAATTAGATCCTCCCTTCCTCATTCACTCTGGGCCAAGAGACCCTTTTCTCTTTTGCTCTGATAATTCACTCTTCATGATGTGGATTACACTGACTGCAATTAAGTCCAGTCTGGCTCAAATATTAATTTACAGGATTGTACTGAGGACCTTGGAATATACTTGGAATGGTTCAGGCCAACATATGTGAAGATACTATGTTTTGCAAATAGATTGATCAATTGTGATAACATGAAGTCTATCCCATGTCAAGGAAGGGTGCGAGGAGAGAGTCAGGGACGCTGAACTGAACACCGTTTTGCAAATAAATTGATCAATTGATGAACCTCATAGACTTTATCCTAAAAAAAAAAAAGTTCCCCCCAAGTCCCAATTGCTTTGGCATCTGAGCTTCCTTTTTCAAACTCAAAACCGCCTGTCATAACTAACCATCTCTAACTATTCTGCCCCATAGACCACTAGCCGCTCTGTTTTGAATGTACATATTCTTTATTCCTGACTCTCTTCTCACACCCTTCCCTGACCTGGGATGGACTTCATGTTATCACAGGAAATCCTACCCACTCTTCAAAGTCTAATTCAAATGTCAGCCCCCGGGTGTCCCCAGCCAGGAACAATCCCTTTCTCTTCTGTGTTTCTAACATACTTATTTTCTTACCATCTAATCCCTCATTCATTCTGTAAATATTTATTGAGCACCAAATATGTGCTGGGTTCATTTATCCATGGTCTCGTTCTAGACTCCATTATAATTATTTCTGTTTTGTCTTTTTGAGGACAGTGGCTGAATTTTGTTTCTTTCCCTTCTCCCCTCTGCCCTCCCTTCTAAGAACATGGGGTCAGGTGTAATGATGTGGGGTCAGTTGTAATGATGTGGTTGTTTCCTGTCCTACACAACAAGAAAATGGTCTGTCCGCGGAGAAGAATGCCTTCAATACTTGAAGTTAGCACGCAGGCCCATGAACACCTAGATGTCCCCAACTCTTCATGGGGTCAGGTATAATGATGTGGTTGACGGAATTGGGTCTTGTTAACGATACTCTTGATAATGCAACCTGGGCACAAATTTTCTTCTGAATAAAGGAATCTACTTGACCTATCAAGGCTCTGTAAGTCGTGACATCTACGGAAGTGACTTTAGAATGAAGGAAATTTTCCCTTTAGGGCTCATCAGGTAATGCCACCCCTTAAATTCTCCCAACTCTCTTTTTAACAGATAAGAAATGCCTTCTCCTGAGACACTTCCTTGGCAGTGAGGACCTGAATAGTTTGGCCACCGAATAATAGTGATGACCTCACTGCTATCCTGCCTCCACTGTCTCCATTCCCATCATATGATTTGCACGTGGCTGTCCCCGGCCAGGGTCGGTGCTCTGTGTCACCAGGCGTTCCAAGCTAAATCACTGGAGTGTTCTCCCTATGAGCCTGTGCATGGGTGGAGCGTAAGTACAAAGCTTCATTCCTGGGCCGGTCGAAATTCACCCGAACGCTCTTGCCAAACACCTCCCTTGGATTTCCTCTGCTTGTCCTTCACTGCGTCTTTTGCTAGCCATTGAAGGCTTCTCTGGCGAGGTGTTTTGCTTTCCCAGCGACCAAAGGGAGAGCTGCTGTTTGGTTTCTTAACTAGACTGGGAGTTTTCTAATTCTTAGCGAAGACTCCCAAACCCTTTTCTCTGCAATGCCGGAAATAAATCCCATGCTAACCCTCATGACAAATTTAGAACACAGCAAACTCGCAAGCCCCACATCCCGTCCCAAGGTCTGTTCCAAGTTTACAAGGGCAGGTTCTGCCTTTCTGCCTCCCGGCGTGGAGAGTGCTTTCAGCTCAAGGACAAGAGAGCTGAAGACTGGGAGAGAGACGTAGCAAACTTATGACCAAAACTGAGAGAAATGAGAGATTACAGAGAAAGGCAGCTTCTGGGAGAAATGCAACGCTGCGGAATGGAAGGGCAGCCTTCAGGTGACTTTGGGCAAAACGTAATTTCTGTGGGAAACAGTTTTTACAAAGTCAAGAGGAATTAGTGTGTTAGTACAAAGATTTTTTTTTCTTCCTTCTACAAATGATCAAGGAAAATGGATTTTTAAAACGTAAACATTCTCTTGTAGTATTCACAGCTTCTCTAATACAGGAGGACAAAGGTCTTGGAGTTTAAAGTAAAAAGCAGGAACAGAGAGATAACAGTTCTTTTACAGTTTGATTGTAATCTAAATATAACAGGAAAATCACTCTTTACATAAAGCACCGTGATGGAGAAATATCTGGGTGAGAAGATTATTGGGTCTTTTTTCCTTTTTCCTTACTTTTTCTTCCCTGTAAGTTTTCTTTGTCTTTGAGAAAGGCCTTTAGTGATGGGGACAAATAGTGGTTGAATGAAAAGCCCATGTTGGGCTTTGCTGATAGAGAGTTTTGGGGAAACGATTTGTTAGGGCAGAGAAGCTAACAGATTAAGAGGGAGACCTCCGAGATCGCCCACGTCAATCCTTCATTTCACACATAGGGGTACTGAGCCCAGCAGGTGCACAGTCTGCAGAAGCACAAAGCCTCATTTCGGGAGACTGCGGACTCGCCTGTGTCATGATATGGAAGAGGGACACTTATTATTTTTATCAAACTGCTGGTCTAATGAACTCACCCCCCTCCCCCCAGGAAAGAAGTCCTTCTACTACCTCCAAATGACCTCTGTTCTCTTTGATAGCAAAGTCACTTGCTAATAGAAAGTTTGCTGTTTGGGGAAGTTGTCATTCTGTGCATCCCCAACCGCCCCCCCCCCAGCCATCTAGTTTAGCATTTGGGGAGTTTGTGCTGTGCTGGGTCTCACTCTATTGCTGATCTTTCAGGGGTGTCTGTCCGTTTAGGTTTGGTTCCCTGCCCCCTAGATGCCCGAAGTCTCTCTCACCCCCACTGGAGAGCATTGTGGCACCTTGCGGGCAGTGTGGATGGTGCTGGCTTTCTCGTGCTTAGGGTACAGGTCTGTGGGCTCACACATGCAGTGTGACAGCTGACTTCTCCTGCTCCACTTCGCTCCATCCTCTGGTACCAGCTGTGGGCCTCAGCCTTTGTTAATGCTATCCATAGAGGGGTCCCCATCTGTGAGAAGGGTGAGCCCCCGCAGGCCCAGGAATCCAGTGGTGAGTTTGGCCATGTTCTCCCTCCAGGGAGAGGGGCCCAGCCACCCTCTCTATTCCTTGCCTGGACTTCCTGGGGTCCTTTCATAGCTGCTCCCCAGCCTGCCTGCCCCCACAGAGCCCTGGGATGACACTAACTGGGTCTCATTTATCTCTGCGTCCCTGGCTTTAACTCAGGGTGAGCAGTTTATAGATGTTTTGCAAGAAGTGATGCTAGGGGCGCCTGGGTGGCACAGCGGTTAAGCGTCTTGTCTTTGGCTCAGGGTGTGATCCCGGCGTTATGGGTTCGAGCCCCACATCAGGCTCTTCTGCTATGAACCTGCTTCTTCCTCTCCCACTCCCCCTGCTTGTGTTCCCTCTCTCGCTGGCTGTCTCTATCTCTGTCAAATAAATAAATAAAATCTTTAAAAAAAAAAAAAAGAAGTGATGCTAAGTGGCCATTCAAGTCAGTGAAAACCAAAACCCAAAAACCAAACAAACACGTGTTTCATTTCAACTAATTATGGAGAAGCTGCCGAGCCCATAGCACAGGGGGGGACAGCGCAGCGTGAAATGCAGTCATTGCTCTCCAAAGACTTCCTGGGAACTCACATGACAAAGAGAATGGAGGAGCTCAATCAAAATGTGCTCACCAGTGGCCCGACGATGGGGACTAGACCCTCATCTTCACCAGAGGGGCTCTAGGAGAGAGTCAACGTTCAGCTGGCATTTGGTAACGTGTAGATAAAATGTCATGATAGGTCTAGTCATTCGTGGTCATACCACCCATTCAGTCTCTGTGTATCTTAAAGGAGATCTTCCTGTGGGAGAGAGAATGACTTAATGCTTTCAAATAGCATGACTTGGCATCTCTCTCTTTTCCAAGGTCCTTGATTGGTTATGAAGACACTGACTTGTCTCCTGCATCCTTCTCTGTTAATCATCTTCAGGAAATTGTCTGGATGAGGGTTTATGTCCTCCTGGAGAAACTGCCCTTTACAAAAGGTACATTGTGGGACACCAGGGGCCAAACTTGCAGGACGTATTCTGAACCCCCAAATATATCATGCTTTGCCTAAGAAAATAAGCAAATTATATAAAATGTGTTTGATAAAATGCACTCCCCTGCCTCTGCAAAATATTCCTGGGTGGAGAGCAAATTCTGCCCTTGTTTTGTCTGTTTTCAGGGAAGGAGACTCAGGCAGGGGACGCTTTATTTGCTCAGCATCCAACGCCAGCCCATGCTCGTGACCATCCGAAACGCGCTGTGAATAGCAAAGTGTATCACAAGGGTTCTCAAATATGAAAGTGGGGTTGGAACAAAGAGCAGGCACCAGACTTCCTCTGTTAAAGATTATCCAACGTGTCACCTGGGTGCCAACATTCCCATAAACCCCAGCAGCTCTGTCTCACCTAGGGTAACTTAACGGCTTTGAAACTCTGCCCGGGGCCTAGTAACATTCCATGAAACAACCTCATCACAGGGGAATGAACTTTATCTCTAAGACTGTAAGTGTGTTTGCTTTAAAGATGACTTACCATGCTCGACAATTACCACATTTCCTAAATTAAACCTGATCCTTTGTTATAATTCTATCTCTGACAATTTCATCAAGAGGAATAGACCCACGAGGGAAGGGTAAAACTCTCTGGGTTGGATTTAAATGAGCCTGCAGGCTGGTCCCCAGTTTGGGGGAAGCAAAGAGAGGAAGGTTTCTCATCTGGGGAAGGCTGAAACTGGAACCAGTCAGAGAGACAGGTTGGAAGAATCTTCCTCCTGACCTCTGCCCCATCTTCCTCTTTTTTGATCCTAATTCCTCGTCTCTTTGTCTTTTAGAAATTGAGGCCCTCAAGGTTCATGATTTATGATAGACAAAATTAGTTTCTCTTTTTCCTTTGCCAAGGCCAGCAGGAGAAGCCAAGCCAGTCATGGCAGTGACTCCACTGAACTCTCCGCGAGGCCATCCCCTCCCCGGTCAACCTCTGCTCTTGTTTATTTTGCTCATTGAGCAGCAACTCCCAGCAGCTTCCAATCACACAGCCCAGTTTTGAGACGAGGGAACGGCCTGCATCCCTGGCTGAATTTTGTTCCCTTTGCTGCACTTGCTTCAAGGCTTAAACAATCCAGTTAAAGGACAAGGGCTAATTCGTGGAAACCCTTCAAGAACCAAGATAAGATGACAGCATTCAAAAGGAGAGCAGGTGATGCGTGGGTGCTGAAGGGTCTGCAAGGCCTTGAGCAGGGCCTTCAGGAGTAAGCAGGGTTGGGACGGGCACAGAGCAGGTGTTCTAGATGAGGGAAATGTCATGCCATTGGTAGAAGGCAAGCGTTTGCTTATTTTATAGATGGAGATTTGTGGTGCCATTTTGTAGAGATGTGGGGCAGAGCCAGGCAGCTTCAAAGGCAGCGTGTTTCTGGAACTGGACAGGAGGTTTTGGGTAGAAGCTGGATTCGGGGACTGTGGAAGCGCTTTTCCAGGTCCGAAAGGTCTGAAACGCAGGTCCTTTCCAGACACACAGATGTGCATGGACACTGAGTGAGCAGCATACATTCTGCTGACCTGAGGTCTCTTCCTGTTCTCTACCAAGGCCACTTCTTACAGGTGACAGCAAGGACTGCAAGGCCGGACGTCGCTAGGAAGAAATTCTGACTCTACTCGTACAAGCTTGAGCTATTTGGGGTATGGAACTTAAACTCTACAAAACAGGAATAATGATGCCTTCCTTCCAGAGTTCATCTGCAGGAAAAGCTGAGGGGCTAAATGAAATGCCAGGGGCTCCGGGAACGCTAACGTCCTTTTTTTTCCCCCCCTTCCTGTTTCTCTCTTCTGGAGGATTTTTCTCCTCCTCTCTTTTATTTTGCCTGGCTGGAACTTCCTTTCTCACCACCCCCCACCCACCCCAAATTGTCCCTGGGCTCCATTTGAAGGACCCAAGTGTGTGTACTGGAAAGATTAAGCTGTCCTTATAAAGGAGAAATGTATTCAAAATGGGGCACATCAAAAGTGAATGTAGGTGACAAATGTTTATATTTGGAAAGTGCTTCTGCTTTGATCCTGGTTTCTATTTTTTGAGAGCTTGACAAATGTGCCCTCTGGGTCTTGGCTTCAAACGTCTTCAGTCAGCAGAGCCCTTTAGAGGAGGTGAAACTCATTTGATCCTTCTCCTACTGTTCCTCCTGCATGACAGAGATGAGGAGGTCCGCAGTCGCGGAATAGGTGTCCCCTTGTGTCCCCAGAGCCAGCGTAGCCGCACCGAGGGGGCCACCCCTTCCCTCTCAAGTCCTGCTCTTAGGGCCGCAGATCGCAGAGGTGGTGGAGGCTGCCCCTGGCTCCGGCCTCCAGAGGCTCTGCAGTGGGCTTGGCTCGCAGGAATGGTTCCCTGACCCTCTGCCTCCCTTCCTGCTCCCTGAGGTCACACTGAACCTTTGCCGACCAACCTCTGACCCCCTGCTTGGGAAGGTGCCAAAGGTGACTCCCCGGGGGGAAGTCATCGGGGGTGGCTGTGCGGTGGCTCAAGTCAGGCGAAAGTCTCCGGACAGCCAGGCCCAGAACGAATGTTTCCCGGGTTTGGAAGAAAAATCTTGACAGGCTTTAAAAACCATGTTTAGCTGCCAAAACTTGCCCAATGCTCGCGAGTGGGTTATAAAATGTCTCTGTGGGGCACCCGGGTGGCTCAGCTGGTTAAGCGTGGGACTCTTGATTTCGGCTCAGGTCGTGATTTCAGGGTTGTGAGATCGAGCCCCATGAGGAGTCTTCTTGTCCCTCTCCCTCCACTCCTCCCCCTGCTCCCACACGTACTCGCTCGCTCTCTCTAAAATAAATAAACAAACACAATCTGTAAAAAATAGAAACCGCATCTGTGTGCGAGGCGGTTCGCAGCGGTGGTGCGCGCAGCCTTGTGCCCGTTCTCAGCACTCCAAACACGAGCTTCCTTGTCCGTAAAGCCGTTTCTTTCAGTCAAATTTCTTCCCCTTCTTGGATCTTTGAGCTGAAAGCAGGACGGGAGGACACCGAGGTGGGTCTCTGCTGTTCCCGCCAGGGCAAGCGTGCAACCCGGGAAGACAGGCCAACCCTGAGTATTTCCAACGGAGGGACTTCAATGCCAAGGATTGGTTCTGTAGGTCAAGGAATGGCTGAGGAGCCAAACGAGGAAGAGCGAGGCAGCCGAGGTTAGCTACAGCGGGAAGCCACCCCCGCCTCGCTGGACGGGGCAAAACAAGGCGGTGACCTTACTTGCAAGTACGGGCTGGGGTCATCGGGCAGAAGCAGGACCACAGCAGGTCCGTCACGCAGGAGCTGGAGCTGGACTCTCCAGCTGCTTGCGGGCGAGAGAAAGGCTCTTCCTCCTCCTCATCTCCCACGGGAAGCTCTCACTGCCCACTGCCCACCAGCCAGAAGCCAGGTGACACAGATCCTGGGAAACAGCTGGCGGGGGTCAGCCACCTCTCCCCACCCTTAAGATTGAGAGCAAAGCAGGGGAGAGTGAGAAGGTTCTCTCGCTTCCAGTGTCTAGAAGCTTTGGGACTTTCTTCTCTGAAAACCAGAAAGCCACAGGAGGGGGGAGGCCAGGGTACTAGAGGGATGATGGTATGACATTCGGCCACGCCTGTGCCAAGTGCAGACAGAGCCACACTCCCGTGGGGGAGGCTCACAGTCCCCAGTGTTCTCACAGAAACACTCATCCCTGAATGACTTCTGGAACTCCTTCCGCAGTGACTGTGATCCATGCCTCTGTTCTCAGAAGGGTTGGCTTAGGCAGGTGGCATTTCCAAGAATGCTCTGGCTGGGACTAGCAGGTTATGAACTCTCCCAGGGGGTCACTGAGAAATGTGACATGCCTTGTTAACTGGGAGGCACAACCGCGTGGCTTCTTATGGTAAATGCCGGGTTCTGGCAACATTTGGGGTGTGAGGACACTGTTGATTCTGGGAATGTGCGGTCTCTTCCGCATCTTTCATCTGATGGCCCTCTCACAGTGGTACAGACGCTGCCCGCTGTCTTATCTAGATGCGTCCTGTGTGTGACGTGGGAGAATATATTTATTGAGAGGTTGGGGGGGGGGTCACGGGTTGCCAAGCAACTCTCTGGAAATGCGAGGTTATAGAGTTTACACTTCTGGGTCACCTTGGGAAGGATGTTCTGCTGCCCAGGGCCTCGTTTTTCTCTCGTTGGCAAATGGAAGTTATAGTCGCTTCCTGAGCGCTCTACCACCCTCAGACATGCCCTTTAAATGCACACTTTTTCATGGTGTTTAATTACATATTTTTTCCTTCTTTATAAATACAAGATTTGGAAAATAGAAATATTTAGGGAAGAAATTAAAGATCACCTACACTTTTCATAACCCAAAAGTAACCAGTGCTAATCATTTTGTGAATTTACATTAATTTGAAATTAGGACCATATAATATACATTGTTATATACTTAAAAAAAGATCTATTTATTTATTTGAGAGAGAGGGGAGAAAGGGTGCTTGCACGCGTGTGCACACATCTTGGGGGAAGGGGCAGAGGGAGAGAATCTTCAAGCCGACTCCTCGCCGAGCATGAAGCCCAACACAGGGCTCAGTCTCACCACCCATGAGCTCATGACCTCAGCCCAAACCAAGAGTTGGACACTTAACTGACTGAGCCACCTAGGCGCCCCTGTTATATACTTTTTCATGTAATATTCAGTAAAAGGTATAAAAGTATCTTATTTTTATTAAAAAATATGTTTTTAAAATAAGTGAATAGCATCCTAGTTGCATGGATGCACTGCATTTTGGCCAATTATTCCTAATTATTGATGTTTATACTGTTCCATTTTTTCTCTTATAATTATACTGTGATCGACATTTGTGCCATAAATTTTGAAGCTGGTGCATCTGAAAATGTAAGTACAATTGGGATGCCTGGCTGGCTCAGTAGAAGGGGTTGTGACTCTTGATCTCAGGGTCTGTGAGTTCAGGCCCCATGTTGGGTGTAGGGATTATTTAAAAATAAATAAACTTTAAAAAAACTTAAAATATATATAAATAAAAATAAGAGGCGTTAAACTATGAAGAAGAAAATATTTGCAAAAAAAGTTACAATCAATGTTCTCAATATATAAAGAGCTCTTTTTAATCATTATGAAAATTACTATTGCCTTAATGGAAAAATAGACAGGAAAATGAAATAGAAGAATTATCTGATACCAGTAAATACAGGAAAAATGTTCAAAGCCACTGGTAATCAAGACACACAAATTAGGGGTGCCTGGCTGGCTCAGTCATAGAGCATGTGACTCTTGATCTTGGAGTTGTGAGTTTGAGCCTCATGTTGGGTATAGAGGTCACTTAAAAATAAAAAAATAAGAAAAAAAGGACACAGAAATTAGGACAACAATGTGACCTTGCTTTTCCTGTAAATTTGGCAAAGATTAAAACAAAATAAAACACAGAAAGTATCACGCTGCTGGTGGTACTCACGTAGGTGAGAGAGATGTCTTGTGGAATTCCTTGTGGAAAAGCAGATTGATATATTATTTTTGTTTTAGAGAGATTTTGTTTATTCATTTATTAGTCAATAACTGTCAAGTCCCTATTATACTTAAACACGTTTTTAGGAGGCCCCTGGCTGGCTCAGTTGGTTGAGTGCCCGACTCTTTGTTTTGGCTCTGGTCATGATCTCAGGGTCGTGGGATGAAGTCCCACACTGGGCTTTGCTCTCAGAGAGAGTCTGCTGGAGATTCTCTCTCTCCCTCTGCCTCCCCCACTTTGTGCGCGTGCACGTGGACTCTCTCTCTCTAAGGTAAATAAATAAATCTTTAAGCAAACAAATATGTTTTTAAGTGCTGGGAGTCCTAGTCCTATAAAAATATGTGGGACATAGCCCCCGTCCTTATGGAGGCTATGGTCAAGTAAGAGAGGTCACAGGTGTCCAAATACAGAAAATGCAAGGTCAAGTGGGCTGATAGGAAGAGCATTGGATTTGTAATCAGAAGATTTGGGTTCTAACATTGGTTTTGGCCTCTTATTAGCTGTGTAACTTTGGAAAAGTCACTCTACCATCTCGGGCTTTGATTTCTCCACCTGCAAATAGGTTGTAGGAAAACGAAATGAAACCAATGAAACCAAAGATCTCAAAATAATTTGTAGGTTGCTCATGCTTTTCACATCTGAATCTGGTAGCTCTGTGATTTCAAAGGAAGAAGTCATTATTTTCTTTTGGGGAGATTTGGAAGCTGGTGGGGGAAGACAAATAGTCCTGTGTCGTGGGGGGAGATTTGACACTGAGACTGTAGAGAAAGGATGGGCCACGAGGCAGGAATTAAAGAAGCAAAGTTGGGGAGGCAGGAGAGAATAGGAGAGTTTAGGACCCTGTGAGTATCAGGCATCTAGCTGAGGAGTAAGAGACCTCTGGGGGTTGAGATAAGCCTGGGGAAGCTGGATTGGGAACCAACAGTGAGAGCGCCCTGATGCGAGGCCAAGGGCCCAGACTTTGTTCTGCAGATAATCAGAACTGAGAGATGTTTGAGCAGAGGTGGTTCTAAGAGTTGAGGTTGATGCCTGGCGTAGGAAGAAAATGGTAGGTGACGCCAGCATGCAAATCTAATACCATTCTCCAGGAAGAGGAACAAGAGGTCCTTGGAGAAGAGGCCGATGGTCAGGCTGGAGCAGGGAAATGCAGGACAAACCTGAAGCACCTTGTAGTGCTGGATAGTAGGAAAATGCGAAACCAAACCAAACGGGACATGGGAGCCAACCTGAAACAGGGCTTCAAAGGCCAAGGCTGAAACAATTTGAGCAACGTTAAATATATTACTTAGTGCAGGATGATAACCCAAAGTTTAAAATAAATATCCATGTGTCCATACTGATACAAATGAACGAGGGGAGAAGAAGCAAATCTCTCTTGTCAAGAATTCCAAGTAATTCCCATAGACACTCCTTCTGGCAAGAGGTGGAGCTAAGCTCCCTTCCGGCCCCTCCTCACCTTGAATGTGGGTTGTGGTTAGTGACTTGCTTCCAGCAGGTAAATTATGGCAAGAATGGGGAGGGGGAGTAACTTTACCAGGGAGGAATCTGGCAAGTACTCTCTTGGCTTGGGGATCAAGGTCAACATCTTCAGCAATAAGTTGTGTTGCCAGCATGTGCCCTTGATGTGACATGATGAGAAGGGCACTTACCTCTGTGGTCCTCAGATCCATAACCCTAGTATAACCATAAGAAAATTATCAGATAGACCCAAATTGAGGGTCATTCAACAAGATGCCTGGCCAGTGCTCCTCAAAACTGTCGAGGTCTTTGACAAACAAGAAAAGTCTGATAACCTGTCACAGACCTGAGACGTGGCAACCAAATGCAATGTGCTATCCTGAACGGGATCCTGTAACAGAGATAAGATATTAATGGAAAAGCTAATGAAATAAAAATAAAGCATGACATTTTTTTAGAAAGAATTTTATTTATTTATTTATTTATTTATTTATTTATTTATTTAGAGAAAGAGCGAGTGTTTGCTTGGGGTGGGGAGTGGCAAAGGGAGAGGGAGAGAGAGAATCTCAAGCAGACTCCCCACTAAGCTCGGAGCCTGAAGCAGGGCTCGATCCCATGATCCTGAGATCATGACCTGAGCCGACATCAAGAGTTGAACGCTTAACCAACTGAGCCACTCAGGCGCCCCTAAAGCATGAAATTTAGTTGGTAGTCTTTTATCAGTGTTGGTTTCTTAGCTGTGACAAACTGCCAGGGTGACATGGGATGTTAGCAATGGGGTGGGGGGGACACTGGGTGACACCCGTATGGGAACTCTCTGTACTACCTTTGCAAAAAAAATTTTTTCTAAATCTAAAACTATTTTAAAGTGGAAAGCTTATTTAAAAATTGCTTTTAAAGATGAGCGAATGCTATAAGATTCATTGTAGAAGGTAATAAACAATTTTATGGTGACTTTGAATGAAGGTACTCCCTGGAGACAGGCATAAGGAATAAGCTGATTGGATGGAATTTCTACACTGGGCCACCTAATAATTTGACTCTCATCTCCCTTTATTTGATATTGAAGGCTGAGTTTTTTCCCTGTAGCTTAGATATTTAACCTGGAAAAACACACACAGACACACAGTGTCTTACTAAATCCCTCTGAAAAATGCAAGTTATTTTTCTTCAGATCCTTTCAAGACTCCTTTGATAAGCGTTAAAGATATAACTAGCCAAGTTTTCCTGGACCCTTATCTTACAATTATCTTTTCTTTTTTTTGAACTGTAAGTATAAAATATGACCGAACGTTTCTACAGTCTCAGGTTAAGTCCATAGTACATTTTATATGAACTTCCATTCAGGTTCTTCTCGGAGTCTATAATTTTTCCGTTGAATGTTTCTTTCCCACTAAATTTAGGGTAGGCTTTAAACAAATTTAAAGTAAAATAATTTTCCCCTTAATCCAGTTACCCTACCATTACAACTTCTAAATTTCTTTATGCTTCCTTCCAATAAGTCTCCGAGTCAAACCGAAGAAGTGTCACAGGCATCAAAGAATGTTTTCTCTGCGCTCACCACCTTTCCTTCAAGAAGAAGAGACTCATTTCCACCAAATTTGCATTTATAGGTATTTCCTGTTTACAAGCTGGCTGATGATAAAAGATAACTACTGGGTCTTATTTCTTTTCAAAGACATTATTTGATAAACTCACTTTGATTCCACCCTTCCATTTACTCCTTGTTAATGCCCTGTGCCTGAGAAACAGGACTGGCTACATAATTTCCAGGACCTGGTGCACAATGAAAATGCAGGGTCCCTTGTTCTAAAATTATTAAGAATTTCAAGAGAGTGACAGCAGAGCATTGAGCCAAGTATGGGGTCCTTCTAAGCCCCAGGCAGCCCAGGTGGCATGTCCCTGAGGCTGGCCCTGCTAAGGGGACTGAAGTTAGAGGGCTTTTCATTGTGCACCTTGGACTTTAGTCCAGAAGAAAAGGGGCAGAAGCATTTTAGATGCCACCATCTACCATTCATTCAGAGGCTAGGAAGAGCTGGAGAACCATGAGGTGTGGTCGTACAGAACCAGGAGCCCTGTGTCCAGCACTTCAGCCCAGTCCTGTGGTTAGAGAGGCTGGGGGTGTTCAAGGAAGGGACGCAGGATGGCCTGGAGTGGAGTTTCGGTAGACAGGTGATAGCGCCTTCCTTACAACATCCGTGAGGGGAGGAGAAGGAGCGACATGGAAGCCCACTCTGACTCTTGGTCTCTGAAGCCTTGGACCTCTGAAAACTCAACACCTACAAGAATGAAGAGGTAGGTAATAGAGAGTGGTCAACCAGAGTGTATTAAGGTGTTTCAGTTCACATTGATGAAAAATACGAATAACAGTATGCTGACCAACAATGCCGAGCAAACCTTGGCAAGTGGTGTGTAGAAGCCGTTGTGTTGCCATGTGGTCACACTCCGGTGGTGTTTAAAGTGTGTTTAAACTAAAGCTAAATAGCTCCTGCTGGTCTTGACAACTCAAGCCGCAATGATGTGCAGTATATTTTTCATCTTAAGATGTTGCTCATAATGCAAACTAATTTAAAAAGGGTGCAACAAAATCATGGACTGATTCTCCTCTCACACAAGGACACTTACCTTGCTCCTACCCTCATGAAATTCTGCCTAGCAACAAGGAGATAACAAGTTCAGTTCAACAGTTTTTGAGCATTTACCGAATGCCAGGGACAAAGCTAGAAGCTAGAGGTAAATGTGAATGAATGAGTGAGTAAATGAATGAATGAATGAATGAAATATTTACTCTTGAGGAGAGAGTCTAGTATGGGGAGGCAGATACATAGATAGATAATATCAGAATAAATATGGTAGATATTTTAAAAGCCTCTTAACCCTGTTTTGGTCTTGGGAACCTGGAATCCCCTGACCTGATCAAATGATGTCCATGTTCCATCCTGGACACGGCAGGTAAGAGACGCCATACACCCCCTTCAAGGAGCCCGGGAAGTGTTCTCATGGGGGCATACAGCGGGGCTCCCCAGGGAAAACAGTGTGAATGTTTTATTTAAGTCTGTCTAAATAGATCTTAAAGGTTTGAGGTATACACATGAATGATAACCTTACATATGACAGAGTTTTTGGGGGGCACCTGGATGGCTTATTCGATTAAGCGTCTGCCTTTGGCTCAGGTCATGATCCCAGTGTCCTGGGACCAAGCCCTGCGTCGGGCTCCCTGTTTGGCGAGGAGTTGGTTTCTCCCTCTCCCTGTGTCCCTCTCCCCATTGTGTGGGTGCTCTCTCTCTCTCTCTTTCTCTCTCTCAAATAAATAAATAAAATCTTAAAAAAAATATGTCAGATACCCCCGAAACAAATAATACATTATACATTAATTTAAAAAATTTTAAAAATCCAAAAATAAAGATTTCATGACGGTGATGAGCACTGGGTGCTGCATGGAAGTGTTAAATCACTATATTGTACACCTGAAACTAACATTAAAACCATACGTTAGCCAACTGGAATTTAAATAAAATTTAAATAAATTTAAATTTAACTTGGAAAAATAAACAAAAATTTAAATAAAAAATCAAATTTTTAAATAAAAATTTGGAATTTAACTAAAAACTTGGAAAAAACCCAACGACAACAATAAAAACAAAAACAAAACCAAACAAAAATATGCCAGAGTTTTTAGTGCCTTAGACTTATTTTTAAATTTACCAGTTGAGATGATTAAAGAATTTGCTGCTTTATTTATTTATTTGTTTTTATTGTATTTATTTATTTATTTTAAAGTAGGTCCCACACCAGCATGGAGCCCCACACGGGGCTTGAACTCGGGACCCTGAGGTCAAGACCTGAGCTGAGACCAAAAGTCAGATGCCCAACCGACTGAGCCACCCAGGCGCCCCTTTACTGCTTTTTAAAAAAAATAACAGGGGGCGCCTGGGTGGCACAGCAGTTAAGCGTCTGCCTTCGGCTCAGGGCGTGATCCCGGCGTTATGGGATCGAGCCCCACGTCAGGCTCCTCTGCTGTGAGCCTGCTTCTTCCTCTCCCACTCCCCATGCTTGTGTTCCCTCTCTCGCTGGCTGTCTCTATCTCTGTCAAATAAATAAATAAAATCTTTAAAAAAAAAAATAATAAAAAAAATAAAAAAAAATAACAGACTGAACAAAAAGCATTTCCCATGGATATCTGTCGCAACTTTAAAGGATCTTTTACAGTGTTTTCTCAGAATCAAATTCTTCTCTGCAGTGAGTAGCTTGCCATTTCATATCCGGTGATAGGTGATCCCGCATCAGTTGTTACAAATTCAGTCCGCTTCCCGGGGCGCCTGGACACACAGCACGTCAGAACAGTCATCTCCCAGGCTGCGGAGTTTTCCCAATCCGAAATTGATAGTGATCATTTTTTATTTGAGAATCATGTGATCGTGGCGAGCACACTCATCGAGACAAGTGCTCAGAGGGTTTAAAAACAGGACCATTGCTCACACGCAGAATTTCTCCTGCCTTCCTAGCAGGGGTCACTGGAGATACTCCCCTCCCTTCTCCCCTGGGGCTGTCCCCACGCCCTTCTCTGACCTGACTGAGGCCCATGGGATGACACAGCAAGGCCATCTCAGATGCCGGGCCCCACCCCATCGCCTCATCCCTGTGCCTGGGTCGGTGCCTGACACACACACTGCGTCCACACAAAAGGCTGACTGAATGGGTGAATGATTCCCATTTTTTTTTTTCTTGCAAACAGCTTTGCAAGTACTGTCCCATGAATCTCGCAAAGGCTCTGAGTCGTGGGGAGGCAGAAAGAAAGTCCATTCTGCATGAAGAACCAGAGACCCAGTAAGCTAAGTGAATGACTCATAGTGACGCAGCAAACTGAGCGGGTGCTAGGGCTGCTGACCCAGCCCCCTGCTGCTTCCCCATCGCCTGGCCTGCAGACCGGGGCCCTCACTTCACCCCGAATAACCAAACAGCGAGAGTAACAAATGTTGGCTATAAACTCTCCTGATCCATTGGCTAGCTAGGGGACTTGCTAACGAAGAGTAGCATCAGAAGTATTTGACAATTTACTGCCAACTTTTCCTGAGAACACAATTTTGGAAACAAGATGTTAAAAAAAAAAAGAGAGAGAGAGAGAGGGCAACAAGATGTTAAAACCCTCAATGAGATACAAGAGATACCAGCTGAAGCCCAATCTATGCCTAGGTATTAAAGCTTCTCTTACTACCTGTCCGCTCACCACATTTCTTTNCCCCCCCCCCCTTTTTTTTTTTTTTTTTTTTTTTTTTTTTATGAACAACACATAAAGACTAGGAACAGCATGTCTAGGATTATAAGTCAATTTTCTATGATTTAAGAAGTATTTTAAAAACAAAACAAATTCTGGAAGATAGTTTGAGGAAATAAAAGTCTTAAACTCATGACAAAAGAGGTCAGTGGTAGTTCTAGGTGTCTACAAAAGGGGAACTAATACATCCTTGTTATAAGGAAAAGCAAAAGGAGAAGCAAGTTGTGACCGTTCCCTGCAGGGCAGCAGAAAGGCCAAAGCTTGTGAAAAAGAAAAGTTAGCAGAATAAAGCGCAGTCATCCTGGAAAAACGTACTGGGAGAAAAAGAAGACAAAAAAATGAAAAATCTGACGCTTAAATGGTTTTTCTGAAATATCATTTTTAAGTAATACCACTTTTTCTCTCTCCTATACACACACACACACACACACACACACGTGTGCATGCATACGCAGATAGCTAGCTAGCTAGCTAGCTAGCTAGACAGGAAAATTTTGGTTTTTGTTTGGTGGTAGAAAAGTACGTGGCAATAACAAAATGCATATATATGAACAACCCAGAATTTTGGAAAAGAATCAAGGGGCATCCCCATCTCTGGTAGATAATGGATAACCAGTTGCCTAGAATGGTTGAATTGTTCATTGGCTCAGCAGCAGAGCGGACCGTTCTAGACCAGCCGGGAGTGGGCAGATGGCGTGATTCTAAGCGGCGACCAGCAGTTATTCGGCTCGTGGGGACGTCATCATTACTTACCTTTTTATTATAAGGTAACATTACAGTTTGCATTCTGCAATAGCATTTGGCTCTCAGATCCGATAACTGCTTTTTAAAAAAAATATTTAGCATCTCTTTATGGGCAGGGCTGCAAAAGGAACTTTTAATCGGGGGTTAAAATTCGGAAAAGCCTACACTGGTTTGGAAGGTAAACCTTTCACTTCTGCCCTGCTGTCTGCCGTTTTTCTTCTCATTTCGCAGGTGTGCTGCTTGAGGAGAACCCAGCCTCCGGGTCAGAGGGTTACTGCCCAACCCTCTGGGCAAAACAGACAGTGATTTACCCGCAGGCTCGCTTGTGGTGGTCCAAGGAGAGGAGGCCATTGGGGAAATGTTAAATGTAAAAGGTATTAGAGAAGAAAATCAGAGCATTTTAGTGAAATACTGATTCAGAGCCAGGGCACTAATGCCTCCTACCCTCCCCACCCCCAGCCCCTGCATTTCGGAGCCGTTCTCATGAAATGAAGCTCGGCTCCACACCTGCATTGAGATATAATTGACATATAACATTGGATTAATTTGGGGTGTAACATAATGATTTGATACAGGTTAACACTGCAAAATGGTCACCACAGTTTTTTTAGTTAACATCCATCACCACGCACAGTTACAATTTTTTTTCCTTCTGAAAGCTTTGGTCGGCAGGACCTTTTACAACCTTTCTTTGACTCACTGGAGCTTTGGAGAAGTCCCTCTAGACCAAGGCCCTGCATCATGGTGGGCGGTTACACGGGTAGATGCCACGGATTGTACCCTGGGCTGCTTATGATCTATGTGATCTTATGTTCCAGAATTAAAATGAAAAAATGAGTGTTAATCATATTCTTCAACCAAATGGGGGAAAACGGGCTTCTTTTCCTGAGTTAGCTTTTATTTTCCTGTGCCTTTTTTTGTCTGGAAGTTTGAAGTATCTTTTGTGGAACCCAGTTCAGATGAAAGGTGCTCGTCAATGGAAAGTGTGGAAAATAATGCTAGGAGTCCCCCCACTTCTATAGATATTTTTGACTAAGTCTTTCTGAGTTCCCTGGACTTCCAAAAAACTGAAACCAGAAGAAGAAAACAGCTATGAACCTCTTGTTTCTTGACATTTAAATTTGCTGTGTCCTTGGGGTAATTCATTTGGGTTTCTTCTCTCTCTCTCTTTTTTTTAAAAGGTTTTATTTATTTTATTTATTTATTTAAAAGATTTTATTTATTTATTTATTTATTTATTTGAGAGAGAGAGGGCGAGCGTGCCAGAAAGCAGAAGCAGGGGGAGGGGCAGAGGGAGAAGCAGACTCCCTGCTGAGCAAGAAACCTGATGCAGGGCTCCATCCTAGGACCCTAAGACCATGACCTGAGCCAAAATCAAGAATTGGATGCTTAACTGACTGAGCCACCCAGGCACCCCAGACCTGGTTTCTTTATAGGTTTCACGGCACACCAGGAATGGGTCTGTTGAAACACATGNTCCCTCTCTCGCTGGCTGTCTCTCTCCATCAAATACATAAATAAATCTTAAAAAAAAAAAAAAAAAACGTAGAGATCTTAATCCTCTTTTCCTTGCTGCAGAATGGGGAGGGTGCAGAGGGTGGGGAAGAGGCAAAACCGTGGGGAATGAACAGCGTTTTCATGAGTTAGTTTAATTTTACCTTTAGGAATTTATTAACTTGTTTTTGGGTTGAAGTTCTAACCTGAGATCTAAGGGTCGCATTCAATAATATGCATGATTCGAGGGTGGGTGGGTGCAAGGTACATTAGTCATGGATTCGGTTATCAAGAAAGCTCAGGGTTGGGACAAAGTGTGGCTCTGTATGCAAGTGTCTCCCGATATCTGTCCGCTTGATACTCGGACTTCCCATTGTTCTCCTTGTGAGATTACACTTTCCAACCCATCCCCTCATCCCCTTTTGCGTTTCTCTGTTCTCAAATTCCTCTGAAAATAAGGCTGCCAGAGGCGCAAGCAGGCAGCTATGGTGTCTGGACAGCCTGTGTCCATGTTGTCTTGGCCGGAAGGTGTAGGGATAAGAGCAGTGGCCCCCTGGCCAGCCCTGCCCTGCTGCAGCCGACCTGACTTTGATGGCTGAGGGCACGGCTGGCCAGGGTATGGAAAGAACAATAAGGAAGGGGGACCGCACAGGTAGCTCAGTCATACACAAGCTCTGGCCAGCAGGACTCTGCCGATTACGCAACTCTTCCTTTTCTTCCACTCCAAGGGACAAAAAGGTCAGGATTTCATGGCAGAATTCTCCTCCTGGACTCCCCTCATTGCGTCTTCACAGACTCAGCCAAGATACAGAAAGGACTCCAGTTTTGTGGGAACTGCAGAGTTTGCACCCTTGTTGACTAGTCTAGGGCCCATGCTGTGTGGAGGTGAGGGGTGAAGATAACAGGACCCGAGCGAGCCCCGCAGAGCCCTAGGAGCCAGCTCAGCCAAGGAGACAGCCGCTGGGCAGCAGCGAGGACTGTCCCATCTGGAGCCCCATGAGAAGCCTGGACAGGAGGAAATGTGCGACGTTGAAAGGGATTTCATCCTCAAGCAGAAAGCATTTAGCAGATGTCTGAACCCTCGTTTGGAGGAGGGGGAGATATTATGCCAATTAAATCAAGACAATAGCATCTTGTTCCCCCTGCAGTGAACCCTGAGCAAATTGCCTGGCCAGGGGAAGGAAAGTATTTCATTATTGCACCTTTGAAAAAGGATAATCCTTTCTGTATTTCCTCTCTGGGGGATGGTGTCCTTTGTTCTTGTACCTCTGACTCACATCGACTCCCTACCTTTAGTTTCGGGGGGGAAAAAAACTTGGTAGTTAAAAAAAAAAAGTGTGTGTGTTTAAATGACCAAGCTGTTAGACAAGCGAGGACCCATCTCAGGATTCTGATCAAGAAACCAGGGACGATGGGGTAGTAATCTCACAGTGTCCTCTGGGGCAGGGGATGATAGGAAGCTCTATCCTTCCCTGGGGGACCGGGTCGGCGGGGGGTGGGTTGCGGGGGGCCGGGCTGGGTGCTGCAGAGCTGACTCCTCTGGGGCAGGCATTTGAGCCTGGTGGACATGCAACTCCGGAAAAGACCTTTTAGAAGCCAGGGGCCACGGGTTACCCCTCTGATGACCTCACCCCAGGACAGAAAGTCAGAAAGTGCAACAGGGGAAGGAGCTGCTCTCACAGAATCGCAACACTTTGGAGTGGGAAGGGATGGTAAAGCCCCCATCAAGCCCAGGGTCTCCATTTTACAGCTGCGGCCTCTGAGGCTGCGGCTGATGGAGAGACATTCCCAGGTCTGCTTAATGAGTCTAATGTGCTTTGCAGCACTTGGGAGGGCTTATGCCCGGAATGCTGTAGGTTCCAAGAGCATCAAGGAGCAAAAGGGAAAATGAGAAGCTCTGCCTAGCACAGTTCTCCAAGTCATTGCGTTCGTAGCACCATCAGGAAATTTCAAGCATCCTTTTATCAACCGTAAACACTGTTTTAATCATAAAGTGTCCCTCACTGAGGACAGGAGCTTCCCAGGCACGAGTGAGGAATGTCTATTTCTCAGAGCGCCTTGCTTCTTCAGGGTGACCTTTTCTTAGGTGAAATGCAAAGACCTGGCCTTCTCTCAGAAGGGCAGGGGACTAGCTTTTTCAGACTCCAGTCATCACCTTATGGTCCTAACTCCAAAGGAGTGGTGGCAATCAGGTTTCAGACCAGAAAGCTGGTCCTCATCCCACGCCAGGGAAGGACCCTTTCTCGGCACAGTCTGGATACCTTTAGAGAGACTCACTAATTGATCTGTGTTGAGACCAGTGGCTTTCCTGGGGGAACTGATCCCAGGCCCCTGTGCCAGACCTCACTGTGTGTGAATGACCTGAAATGTTGATTTGGGGATGAACAGTAGGTTGGAGAGGTTTGATGACACTAATGGGGGTAGAGCGTGTGTGTCGAGGTTCAGGGGGCAGCTGGCCTGGTCCTGGACTTCATCTTTGGGGAAGGACATTTGCTGGAAACAGGAGTGGAATGGGGGTGGAGCTTGTGAAAATACCTTTCTAACAGCAGATGTTCTTTAATGGTGAGACACAAAACTGTCCCAGGACCAACCGCTCACCCCACGTAGACCTCAGCACTGTGGTCGCACCATGCCTGCTTCTTAGGATTTGTAGAATATTTTGAACCCTCCTCTGGTACTTTAGCTTTTCCCAACAAAAATCCTACCAAATTCTCTTCCTTAAAAAAAAAAAAAAAGGAAGAAAGGTAAAATATCTGAGATCCTAGTTTTACTTTTATTTGGAGTTAATAGTAATTTTGATACTTTTGACAGTAAGAAGACAATAAAAGATAAAGGATGGAGAAATCTTCACTGCCTTGCAACTCCCTGATCCCCACTTCAGCTCAGAAATAGGGCAGAGGGACCCCAGGACACGGAAATGCAGGTGCGAACGTGTCACCGCGCTGCTGGAGAGAATCACAGGGCTGGGAAGGAACCTACGCGTGACCACCCTTCCACTGTCCTAGCCCTGACCTTCGCAGTCGTTAAGACTTCTCCAGCATGGAAGACAGCAGTACTGGGACGGAAGGGGAGAGGGCGGGGGTGGGGGGTAGCCAGAGGAGGGTTACTAGGGTTATTTGTCAGTGGCATGGAGCACAGATACGACAGAACATCACACTACTCTGAATTATGGACAGTGTGGTTCCCACTCACGAGGGGCCCAAGTAAGGCGCTAAGCAGCCTCCCCAGAGTGGACGGTCCCCCCAGCAGACAGGACCACTCCCGGTTTCTGAATCGTGCAGAGAATTTCAGGTTGTCATAAGCCTCCGGAAAAAGCCGCTTGAAAACCCCGACACCTGGGTGCAGGGCAGCAGCACGCCCTGCCCATCCGACAGCCTCTGCCCATCCGACAGCCTCTGCCCTCCGGCAGGGGACTAGCTGGCAAGAGGTGGAAAGATCAGTCTTGTATTGTTTGTTAAAGCACTCAGCGGCCCAGAAATAAACATGGACACTGATGCTGATTTGAAAACTAAGGGATATCTTTCAAGTCTAATAAATGTGATAAAAATAAACAACATCCCTTCATAAATTTAATGGGGCCTGGCTCAGTGTTTACCTTGTGTCATGTACTTGAGATTACCCCACTGGAAGAAGAAAACACTTGATTAACGCAGGGAGTCTATTTTGTAATCTGCAGTGGTTGGAAAATATTTTTCTACTTCCTGCCATGTCCTTTTTTGCTTCTCTAAGGAAGTTATTGATCGTGTACTTTATAATCATGAGAAGGCAGCAATTTCTAGTGAGAAATCCAACAGGTTTCTTCGTTGCAGACACTCTTCCATTTGGTAGTTAGTGAAAAAGGGGTTCTCTGCTCTTTTTCTTTCACCCTGTGGCTGACGTTTTCCTTTGGGTGTTTATGATGATGAGAAGCTAAGGTTTTGGGGGGAGGTGTCTTGCTCAAGGTTGTGCAGCTAGCAGATGGGGGATGATGGGCTTCAGGACCAGTTCTGTCTGGCTCCCATCCTCACTGGGATAACTTTGTCAGTCCTGTGCCGAAGGACCAAGGCACCGAACGGTACTCATCTTATTCACTCATTCATCATACTTGAGTATGATTACTGCGTCTGCTGGGTGCCAGGCATCGTTCTAGACACTGGAGATACCGAACCAAAGCAAACAGAACCCCTGCCCTCTCAGAGCTCACATTCTAGTGAGGACCAGTGAGGTGAGATGTAAAATCAGCAAAATAAATGAGCGGATCTATATCAGTTAAGTGGTGACTTATGCTATGGAGAAAAATAAATCAGAAAATGCATATATAAGGTATGAGAGTGGGAGTTGCAACTTTACATAGAACCGTCAGGGAAAGCTTCATTAAAAAGATGAGAATTCAAGAAAGAGCTGAAGGAGGTGAGGGAGTAAGCCACATGACTACTGGGGAAAGGACCAGCTAAGAAGATGGAATGTGCAAAGACCCTAAGGTAGGGCTATGCTTGGCATATTTCAGGAATGGAGAGGAGACTAGCATGGCTGCAGAAGTACTCGGCAAGGTGGGGAACAGCAGATGAGATGGAAGAGGCCCATGGAGGCTGGGTGGCGAGAGCCTTGTAGGCCACACAGGGACTTCACCGTTTATGCAGAATGAGATGGGGAGCCATTGGAGGGTTTTGAACAGAGAAAGGACACGTTCTGACTCAGTTTCAAAAGGATCTTTCTGGCTGCTGCATGAAGACAGACTCAAGAGGGCAGGGTAGAAGTCAGGAGCCCCACAAGGAAGCATTTGCTGGAAACCAGGTGAGAGATGGCGATGGCTTGGACCAGGGAGGAGACAAGGGAGGGAATGAGGAGTGGATGCGTCCTGACAATTAATGGAGGTAAACTGGAGTTTGCTGATGGACTGTGGGGTATGGGATAAAGGGAAGTGTTAGGATGCCTCTGAGGTTCTCATTTCAGTCGGATACATGAGAGGAATTATAAGGCAGAGACTTAAGATCAAACCAGAAACATATTTCATTTTATTTTATCTTGTTTTGTTATTATTTTTTAAAAATAATCTCTACTTTCCACGTGGGGCTTGAACTCATGACCCCAAGATCACGGGTCGCATGCACTACCGACTGAGCCAACCAGGTGCCCCCAGAAATGTATTTTACTGTGGAAGAGATCGCAGAGGGGGGCTTGAGGCGGGCAAACGGGATTCTGTGACTCCGTGGAGTTGTCTCATTGACAAGCAGGAGACACTGAAGAGGGCTTCCGAGAGTGTGCTTGGTGGATGCAAATAGACAGGAGGCTCTCCTGCGCATAGAAAATTCTGCAAAGATAAGGCCTTTTTCCTGTCTTTTTCTCTTCCTGAGAGTATCTTGCCTAACCCACCCTGAGGGAAGAACATTTTGTCACAAACCATCATCACACAGGAACCTGCAGTTGTGGCTGAATGGGGACAGGTCAGTTAGTGGATTATAGAGGTGGATATTCTAAGGGTCAGGGTGGGTTCTGAGATATGCAAAGCCTGCCTGCGAATAGAGATACGCTTATCAGAGCAGAATCTTGCAGGTTCCTAGAGGAAGTAGGGAATAAGGAACGGGGGAAAGTTTAGGGAGAGCTGGAGTGGGCTGGAAGGACCTTTATCTACTTTGGGAGGCCTCATCCAGAAGCCATTGGACTCTCTGAAAACCGAGGCAGGGGCGTAGGGACGGAAAGGGGTCATTTCCATGAATCAAGGTACTTTACTGATTGGGAAACTAAGCCATGCTAGGATTTCCCGGAAAAGCTCTTCTTCTGCCCTCACCCCCAACCCTCACCTATCGCAGTGTTTCTAGACTGAGACACTGATCTTAAAATGAAACCTGTTCCAAGAAAGAATTTCTTGACACTTAGTTGGGAGAATTGTCAAACTCTGGGGTGTCCCAAGATTGGAAACCTCCGGGAAAAGCAGGCGTCTATGGTATATGATGACAATAGCTTACCTTAACAGAATGCTTGCTAAATGCTGGGCTCTGTGGCAGGCAACTAAAGTGCATTTTCTCAGCTAATCCTCACGCAATCTGAGCAGACAAGTGCTATTATTACCCATATTTTGTAAATAAAGAAATGGAGACTCGGAGAATCAGGGAACCCGCCCGATCCTATAAAGCCAGTTAGAGGCGCGTCTGAGAGCCTAAACCCGGCCAGTGGACTCTCAAACCTGTCCTGTCCCACTGAGACCAGGCCCAGGACACACAACAGGGGGACTGACAGGCTATTTTGGGGGGGGGGGCAGGAGTTTCTTTTCGCTGCAGTCTCAGAGCTGGGCCACACAAGGCTGAAAGCCAGTTAACCTTGATTTCAAATGAAGGAGTCGTTAGTTTTCTCAACATTTGCCTCAAAGAAACACCTCCCTTCTTCCTTCTTGAAGTAATTAAATTTTCACATTATACTTTAAGGGATATCCTCTATTTACCTAATGCTTTCCTGTTCAGTCCTTTCAGACTATGAATCTTGTATATTTTATATACACAAAGGTGACTTTTCCTTCCTTGAATGACCAGTGCTTATCAGCACAAGCAGCCGATACTGAGCTCATAAATATGTCACTCGGAATTCAGTCCCTGCCCTTCTCTTTTCTAAGAGTAATTCTCACATGACACGTTTTGTCCCCCTTTCTTTCCCTAGCCCCGTGGAGACCGCACTTGGGCCCCAAAGCCCCGCGGAGTCTGTTTTGGTTCTAACTCCCCATTGGCATGTATAAAAATGAGTGACTGGTACTTATGCACCAAAGTCATTTCGGCAGGAGCCTGCAGACAATATAAAACAAGGCCCATGGAGCCAGCGCCTTCCGATTCCAATTAAATATTTCCTGTAAGTCTGTGCCAATTGTGCGTCTTGTAAGAACATTTGAAAGCAGAAGTTTGAACTCACAGGGACCCCGTTGCCTTAAAAACCTGTTTCCTGTTTGACAAGATTTTACTAGTAGGAGCAAAGTAGCACCCCGCCGGCCACAGCACAGCCTCTCTGGGTTGCAGATTTCTCTCTTCCAGATAAATCTCTCCGAGCATTAGAACCCTATTCCAAAGGGCCCTAATGGCATTTCCAGGGTTAGAGAAAATATCTGCTTATCTCCCTATCTGCACATCCTACCCCTTGCCATCTTGTCAAGTTTGAAAGGCTCTTCAAGAGAACCCTGTAGATGTTATTCATCTCCATTTTACAGATGAGGAAACTGAGGCTCAGGGTTCATATATCATTAAGTTTTGTACGGAGTGTTTTCGATTGGCAGGGACTAGGTGTTCGAGGTGCCTCTTGTGTCTCCACTTTGCACAAGTTACTAAAGTTGTCTCAGTTTCCCAATCCATAAAATGGGGTAAATGGCAGCGGGAATGTGACATCATAGATTTGAAGTACCTCTAAGTTGGTCACAAGAAAGGCACTACAATAATCACAAAGTAATATTATTTTAGCTGTATCACTATCGTTATTTAAAAAAAACAGTTTTAGGACAGAAACTCAAAGTACCCTGTGCTCTCGCCCCAGCCTACTCATCTACCAACCTTTTTTCCAGCCACAATGCCCTCCCGTCGTGCCCTGGTCACCCACAAACGCACATACACACGCTATCCCCTTTCTTCAAACTTCGTCCCTTGGATCTTTTCCCACATGGTCCTTTCTGCCTGGAACCCTCACCACTGTTTCCGTGAAGCCTTCCCAGCTTGCCTGGGGATCAGGCTGGTGCAATACAGAGTTGCTCTCAGAACCGGAGAGCTGCTGGTTTGAAGCCCCGTGTATTATCAGTGTGGTTTAGGCAAGTTACTCAGGTCCCCCAATCTCTGTGCTCCTCTCCAAGGTGGGCTAGAGCCCTTCACCTCACCGTGTTATGAAGACTCGGTGACATAGTGCGGGCCCCACGCAGGGCGCAGGATAGGCTCGGAGCGCCCCTGAGCCCCCCTCCCTCCTCAGGTAAGAGCCCTCCCTCCCTCTCCCGTGCTGTGCATGCACTTTGCTTGTACTTCTCTCAGAACAATTCTCCAAACTCTGTCTTGAGTTATTGCTCTTAGTGCATGTCTCCGCTGCTCACATGAAATTGTGGGCAGGCTCTTTGAGATCCAGGAAGATGCGGATTTATTTTTATCTCCACCATTGTCCTTACCTCGTCGTAAGTCCTCAGTGCTGCTGATAGAACCCCAGAAATGTTATCAGCTGGCTCTCTTGGACCTGCTTGCCTTGTGGCGTGGGCTGGTGACTAATACTCAGGGCTAATTTGTAGCGCGTGGGAAGCTGAGCCAGAGAGGGGTGAAGTGAGTCAGCCATGAGGCCCGAGCATTCCAGAACTCATTCCGAGGCCCTGCCTCCAGACGCCCTTCTTTTACCATGTCAGCTCTGGACAAATTCAAACAACTGAGTATTTCGCTTGATCACGTGAGTATAATTTGATAAAGTAAGGCTCCAGCATTCATATAACAAACCTGTAATAGTAATACTGTTCATGGGGAGGTGCTGCATTCTCAGCAACTAGACCTCTTAATATGATATCAATCTCATGGAAATCCTGAGAGGTGGTATTCCCACCCCACCCCCCCATTTTGCAGCACAACGATGATCAGATAGTACTTGTGATACCTTGTGCTAAGCTCGAGACGTAGCAGAGCTCCAGTCTGTTCAGATCACAGTATATTGTCAGAGACAGGCGGGCAAATCATTGAATGCGTTAGGTTCATACACTAAGTTATAAAGGGGGGGCACAGAAGGGAGAATAGTTACATTGGGAATGAGAAATTGTCAGGAAAACAGGCACTATTTGAACAGAATCCTGAAGGATGAGAGTTCAGAAGACCCATAAGGGAGAAAAGGCAATTCTAGGAATAGGGAACAGTGTGTTGAAGGTTAAGGAAGAAAGAACAGGGCCTATTTCAGTTGTAGTGGAATGAGGACGTGAAACTTAGGCTGGGGCAGGAGTATGGGCCAGGCCAAAGAGCTTGGCCTTTTTTCTTTAGGCAATGGGGAGCCATTGAGGATTGTACACAGGAGGAATTACTCTGATGTTTTCTTTTTTTTTAATTAATTTATTTATTTGAGAGAGAGAGAGAGTGTGTGTGTGTGAGCAGGGGGAGAGGGAGAGGGAGAGAAAGAAACTCTAAGCAAACTCCTCTCTGAGTGCGGAGCCTGACTCTGAGCTTGATCTCAAGACCCTGAGATCAGGACCTGAGCTGAAACCAAGAGTCAAGCACTTAACCCCCTGTGCCACCCAGGCGCCCAACTCTGGTGTTTTCTTAGGATTACTTAGTGGTCTTAGAGTTGGAGGAGACAGTGAATATGTCCTAAGCATGTTAGCTATCAAGTTATATCAATGTTAAAAGTGATTCTCATGAAAATATGGATGAATTGCTATCATTATTATGCCTGGATATTAGCAAAATTCAGCTTTTTCTATTTCAGTGTTTATTTCTTCTTTGGATGAAATTGAGAGGAAATGTTCTGTGTGTCTAAAACACTTCCTTACAGGAGCAAAAGATCGAAAAGAAGTTTCATTTTGGGGAATGTTCTGCCCCACAGGTAAGAGTTAATCTTTTGAATGACTGTATCTCTTTCATGAATGGAAACACAATTTGTCTGCGGTGTCTCTCAGGACACGTTCCCCGGCACTCTCTTCCCAGGGCTGGCCAACCCCAGCACCACAGCAGACACAGCTCTCCTAGACACCCAGCCATCCCGGCCCAGCCCCCTTCCCCCCAAATGAACGAAATCTGCAGACACATACTGCATATGCATTCATATACTTGCAAATAGTGAGGTAGGGTATGGGGAAAGATAATCCAGAAACTTTCAAAGAGCCCAAAGCTTCCAAAGATTTCCCTGGTCAGTCTCAGTCAAGCCATGTCCCGGGCTGTGAGCCGTGTGTCTGCAGCCTGAGAAGCTTCTGGCTTGGCCCCTGGGAGGCCGGGGCTCCTGCCCCTCTCGCTCCCCGTGGCCGCCTCATGTGACCGACCTGCACAGGAAGTGTTCTTGCATGGCTTTTCTTTCTTTCTTTCTTTTAAGCAACACCTGACTAATCTCATGCGAAATGTTCTTCATGAAGTGAGCTCACCAACAGATGGTGCTGCTGGGACCCATCTGGGCACAAACAATGTCCTCTCCCCTTGCCAGGGCTGGCTCCTCTCAGCTTTCCACGCCAGGCTTTTAACATTCCTTCCATTTTCAAGTGACCGAGCTCCTGCAGCGGCCTATGAGGGAGGCTGTTGTGAGCAGTAGGGCAGATGCGTGCTGGGAAAGTGACTTTCCCAAGGTCATCTGGGTGGGCACCCTCTTCCTCTTGTGTCTCCCCCNCTCCCCCCGCGCCCCCCCCCGCCTCATCCAAACCCCACCTTCCCCATGTGTGACCTGCCCAGGCCATCACAAAGTTCTACAGGCTTCTCCCACCATCACCAGGCATTAGCTCTGGGTCTGTAGAGCTTCCAGAACCTTGGAATTCTGCCCCGCAGGCTGGTGTTGGAAACTTGCCCATCTCATGGCGGATGTGACGCAGGCAGGCTAACTGCTTCACGTGGTGAAGACGGCCTTTGGGGTGACTGACCACTGGGTTGGATGTTGCCCCAGGTGTGGTTCCTGTGGAAGCGGTGAGTCACAGCCCTGGTTGTTGGCCTGCTCCTTCATACACCTGCCTCTGTCTGGAGGCATCTCACTTCCTTGTGAAATGGAGAGAGGAGAGCCCCAGGGTGCTGGGGCACACGCCCATTGGCTCTGCCAAGTTACATCATCTTCCACAACTCCCGTTGCCTTTCCCCAGCAGCCACCATTACCGCTGGAATCAGCCAGAGAACAGAGGAACGTGTCATTGTGATCACATCAGGCTCTGGATCTGCTCAGGTGAGTTCAGAGATAGTTCAAAGGAGCAACAACAGTTCAAAGTTCAAAGATCAGAGCACCTGAACTCAGTTTGTGTGTTGGGTGGAGGGAGCTGGTGCAGGGTGGGGGTGGGAGAGGCATGGATGTTGGTGTCAGGCAGACATAAGTCGGAATCCTGGCTTTTCTACTAATGAACCCTGTGGTCTTGGCAAGTGACTTGAGCTCCCTCAGCCTTAGTTTCCTCATCTGTAGAAGGAGAGGCCCAGTGTTTTCCTCATAGATGTGTAGCAAAGATTAAAGGTAATGGTAAATATAAGGCACCAGGTTCTTCTGTCAGTGGCCCTGGCTCCAGGTCAGTGGTGCCTTCGGGAGCATGGACAAGAGTGTGGGCAGAGCTCCGACCCCTCTGGTCTGCACCACAGCTTTGGGAGGCTGAAGGGCCTGAAAGGTGTATGGTAAACTCCCCGCTCTCAGTAGGCACCCAAGGTAACCTGTGAAGGGGAGCCAGGAGCCTGTTCAAAGGGGGCCCCAGGGCGCACGGGTGGCTCAGTGGGTTAAGTGTCTGACTCTTCATTTCAGCTCAGGTCATGATCTCAGGGTCGTCAGATGGAGCCCGGCATCAGGCTCCTTGCTCAGCATGGAGTCGGCTTCAGATTCTCCATCCTGTTCCCTTGCCCCTCCCCCCACTTGTGCACTCTCTCTCTCTCTAAAAATAAATACAAAACTTTAAAAATAAAATAACAACCCTGTAAGGTAGGTACTATTACTAAAAAAAAGAGTCCAACTCTTGATTTCAACTCAGGTCATGATCTCAGGGTTGTGGAATCGAGTCCCACATTGGGCTCTGCAGTCAGTGGGGAATCTGCTTGAGATTCTCTCTCCCTCCCGCTCTGCCTGTCTCGCCCAGGTGCGCTCTCTCTCTCTTTCTCTAAAATTAAATAAATATATATTTTAAAAAAGAGGGCCTCAATGACAAGCTCGGAGGGTGCAGTGGACTGAGCTGGCCCCGGTGATGGGGAGTCACGGGCATGATGGCGCCGCCCCCGCTGAGGCCTGCTTACCATCCTCTCTAGGCCCACACTTCGGGGTAATGCCTCCAGTCCTCCTCCAGTCTTCTTTTTCCTGGTCAGCAGAATCCACTTTATCAACAGCAGTGCCTTGTTCTGGATGGCATTTCCTAAGCTTCTAAACGTTTAGGTATATTTAAATGACAGACATAAATGCGTGTGGAAATTCAAATATTCTTTCACTAGAAAAATGAAGTCCAGTTGACTGAATAAGGAGAATACTCAATATTACATTCAATAACTCATCTGATTTCTTGGGAGCCGTATTTGCTCCAGGGTGAAGCATTCGTCATTGCTTAATTTCAATATTCTTCATAAAAGACATTAAGATGATAAGCCAATGAGTTATAAATCTGTTTTTATTTTTATTTATTTTTAAAACAGTTTTTTAAAATTAAAAACAACAACAGAACCATTGCAATGATCTGATTGTATATAGAGAAGGTGACTTAATAAACATTCAAAATATAGCACAAAAACACTATGAAAATAAGATATGGAACCAAGATGGCAAGATGAAAATGTTTTTGCCCAGTTTAGAGTTTGAAGAGATATATTTATGTTAAACATTTCAGTGAGCATGAAGAATGGCTACTTTCTGAAGTTACTATTAAAATTTTATTTAAATATTGGAGATTGTTTTATCATATTTTTGTCATCTTCCCTATCTGCTGATTATTCCTGCTTCACATGAACTCATGGTTCTGTGAAATTTCAAGGAGACATCTGGTTCTTCTGATTACCATGTCCCTGTCCCCAGTTCAGGATGACTTCCAGGGTCCCCATGACAGTTCCCCCTTTCTGTGAGCCTGGCTTGCCGGCCCTTTCCTTGATGGCTCCTGTTCTGTTAGGACCCTACCTTTCACTGACTCTAGGTTCTCACTTGCACCATGGTAAGAGGTAATGCAATGGCTCAGGTCCAGCCAGCAAGATGGCCTTTGTGATAAATACATGTCCCCAAATTGAAACCAGAGGCTCCCTCTCCTGGTGTCACCCTAAGAACCCTCACATTAGAAGGGTCAGTGGGGCTCTTCAAGGGAGTTGGGATGGGCGGGCTCCTCACGGCTTTGCAGGAGTGGCAATGGAGTCCAATGATGGAGTGGGGGGAGTTACTCTCATTCTGTGCCTTCACGGCCACGACCTGCATGGACACCTGGAAGTTCCCACCTGGACCAATGCATCCTTAGCAACTGGACAGCAGAAATCCCCTTCTGAGTCGGAAGCTGCTGGTCTCCTCTTGGGCAGAATCCATACCTCTAAGACAAGGGGAACAGCAAGGTCACCCAGACCGTACAGGACAAGGTGAGACTCTCCAGGGTTAGTGTTATACCCCTCCATGGGTAAGTGTGACGTCATTGCTGTGCAGGTGAAGATAGAGCCAGACTCTCTCTTTCAAGTAATTTTTCTAATATCTCATTTTGCAATAAGCCAAAACTTGGTTTCCTTATTTCCTTAGTTTTATGAAGACCTCTTAGCACATCAAGAAGGTATTTATGAGGTGCTTAAAAAAACTGTTGGGTAAAAAATCCAAACGACAATGAGGATTAAAAGAATGAAGTAGAGGACGAAAGTAAGAATGTGCGTTTCTCGAACGCTTACTATTAGCACTTACGCGTCAAGCGCTCTCAATGATCTGATTTAAGCCCCGTCACGAGTGGAAACGCAGGCTTTCCCATCTCCATTTTACAGATGCGGGGTCCAAGCCTCGGCTGGGGGTTAAATAACTTGCACGGAGATGTGCTGAGGAGCGGGATTTGAGCTTGTCCCCTGCGTCACCTGCTAACCAGGCGGAGCGCAATACACCCATGGGCTGGGTGAGGCGTGCGTGGGGACATGGGGACACAGGCATTTCTCTGGCCCTCAATGTCCTCAAATGGGGCTAAACTGGAGACTCCTTACACTGTTCTCAAGATATGAAAGTACTGCCGATATAGATTCTCAGTGAACACGGACGGAGTCATATTGTATCTATCTGAAGTTACAATAGCGAGACGCCCCGCCCAGGGAGGGAAAGAAAGCAGTGCAGTGTTGTGACTACACCCACTTGCGTTTAAAGTGTTCATCCATAGGGACCGGAGCCTTCAATTTGTTGTTCATTTTAATATATATTTGGTCATATTGGAAGTGCCTTTTAGGGGCGCCCGGGTGGCTCAATGGGTTAAGCGTCTGCCTTCGGCTCAGGTCATGGTCCTGGGGTCCTGGGATCGAGCCCTGCATCAGGCTCCCTGCTCGGGGGGAGTCTGGTTCTCCTTCTCCCCAAGCATTCCCCACCCCTCATGCTTTCTCTCCATATTTCTTTCTTTCTCTCTCAAAAATAAATAAAATGTTTTGGGGCGCCTGGGTGACACAACAGTTAAGCGTCTGCCTTTGGCTCAGGGCGCGATCCCAGCGTTATGGGATCGAGCCCCACGTCAGACTCTTCCACTGGGAGCCTGCTTCTTCCTCTCCCACTCCCCCTGCTTGTGTTCCCTCTCTCGCTGGCTGTCTCTGTCTCTGTCGAATAAATAAATAAAATCTTTTAAAAAATAAATAAATAAATAAAATGTTTTAAGAAAATTTTTAGAAACTTACTTATTTTCCTTTTTAAAAATTGAAGTTCAATTAATTAACATATAATGTATTATTGGTTTCAGAGGCAGAGGTCAGTGTAGTGTCATCATTTTTTTTAAAAAGTGCATTTTTACGAAAGTAGAGCTTTGGCTCCATGCCCAACGTGGGCCTTGAACTCCCCACCCAGAGATCAAGGGTCACATGTTCTACCGCCTAAGCCCTTGGCATATTTTTTAATAAACAAATACGGTTGGCTCTTTTGTTATCCTTTTAAATGCACATCTGGGATTGTATAAATCAAACTGATTTCTCTTCAGGTGTATATTTTCAATTGTTTCTATTTCCACTGAGGATTAAAAGGCCCCCACGGCAGTGTTAACCTGAGGGTTAGCATTTGATGTGTGCGCGTACCTGCTTTATGAAGCTCCCCGTATGGGAAGTTCCCCGTATGTCTGAGGTGCATGCCTACGCTCTAGGGAGCATTTCCTACACTGTGCTGTGGCTTACCTTGTAGGACTGCTGCCACACTTACTTTATCTAGACTTATCTGGAACATTTGGGCCTCCTTGATTTATGTGAGTGGAATGAAAGAAAACCATGAATATATCTCAACAATAAAGATAGCAGGTGTGATAGCTGAACCCAGGAGTGAGGAGACCAGATTCCTGCAGTTCCCTGCCTGCTCTGGCCACACTGGACGTGCCCTGGGCTTGGGGGTGACTGGCATCGCCCCTGGGTCATCAGGTCAGAGCACTGTGGGTATCCAGTCTGAGGTTGGGGAATCCGCTTCCAGCAAAGACGCATGTGGCTTTGTGTGACACAATGGCTCATCTCCTTAAGAGATAAGCTGTACCTGGCTTCCTTGAGGTCTAGAGATCTCAGAGCTAGCTGGACTTTTGTCATTAAGCTTGCAGCGGTGGTGGGGGGGATATATATGTCACTTGGAGTGGCAAAATAGTAAGAGTGAAATCCTGACGTTTCTCCTTCTGCATTTGAAGCCCTACCCAGGAGGCATCCCAGAAAGGGAAACTTATGGGGTTCCAATGAATAGGTTCCTTATAAAAGACATACAACGTATATACGCAGAATCATCCCAGAAAAATCAGCGCCCTGGTCTAGGGTATCAGGAGCCAGAGGCCAATGCTCGTGTGCTCGTCCTCACCTCTCCGGCTACCTAAGACTGCTTCCCTTCCTTTTCACCCATAGTTCACTGCAGCACAGTTCTTCTGTAGGAACTTACTCATGGGAAGCAAGGAGCTGGGTGCCCGGGACCCCGCCAGGGACAGCTGCTTCTCTGACACTGGCTCCAGGGTGCAGAGTGACGTCCAGATAGTGCCTGTCTGAATACACTCAAAGCAGATGACTGGCTTAATGCACTTTCTTTAAAAGCCTTATTGATAAACAGACGGATTTCTGTTCAGGCGGGGTAGACCAGTGGCTCTCAACTCTGGCTGCCTGTTAGAATCATCTGGAGGCTCAAAATCTCAGGGATTTTATGGTTTCTTTGATGAATTGAAAACAGAGAAAAAGATGATTCTAACAGACTGTTTCTTTTGGAAACCAACGTCCAGCATCTTCATTAATTTATTGGAGTCGACCCAAATAGAAATGTATCTCATCGTGTCCACCTGCCCTCGCTGTCCCTCACTGAGTAAGGAAGATGAAGGGCCTTGGAAGCCGAACTTGGCACTGTGCATGCCGGATGACACATAAGCCGATGTAGGATGCTCGGAGAAATCTGCAGTACCAGCATTTCTAACCCATCCCTTCTCCCAATCCATACACCTGCTACCAGAACCTTCAAGGGAAAGGAAAGTCAAGAGCAGGAAAACAGCCCTTTTCCTCTGCGGGAGGCATCTTAGTGATAGAATGGAGTTGCCTGGATGTCACTCTGCGCTTAGCAACAGCAACAACAAAACCCCCCAAACTCTGGAGTGTTCCAAAGAAGAGGGTCAAATTCTCCTGGTGATGAAGATTACAGCATCCTGGCTGAGAAAGAATCTCCAGGGATGGACGACTGAGGAATCAGAAGAAAGGGGGAGCTAGGGACTGACTTGTTCTTCTTGATGGTGGATCTTTCAGTGAGTTTGGCTTGTGCTTCTAGAGAGTAAGACGTAAGCAAAAAGGGGAGGGGAAATTAGGTTTTGAAAGAACTAGAGGCTCAAGCAATTACTTTTTGTTGTTGATGCTGCAGGTTGTTTCTTTCACGGTTAGTCCGTAAAAGAAAACAGGAATTTAAACCCTTACACCTCTGCTTTTCTGAGCAGGCTGGGAAGGTAGAGCCTGGATGGAATATATGGGGAAACTCTCAGATGGCTGGGACTCTAGTGCGTGTTTTTCACTCCAAAACGCACCTGTTGTCATCCCTCTAAGGAACTGTATATAGTTGACAGAAGTCTTGTTGGTAACGTTGCAAAGGGACGAACCGCTTAGCTTAATTGCTGCCAGCATTGATGTCACTTAGAAAGTGACATTTAGGACATTTAGGAGAATCTTAGCTCAAGTCACACAGAGGACACTTTCACACCTTGTCCTCTAGGGCCTGGCTGCGCCAGATCATTGACAAGGTTTGGTCTTGTCACTGTTATAGAAATATTGTAAAAGAGAAAACAAATTAAAAATAAATAAAAACAAAACCAAACTTCGGAGTGGATGTTGGTAAGGAATGTAAAAGTGTTGCAAAGGCACCACGGTCACGTGACTTCCAGCTTCTGAAGCCTGTGCCTGTGCTTTGTGAGTATTTAGGTAGGAAGGAAGGGTTTGGTCAGGCTGGAGGGGAGACTAGAGGAAAGGGGTAGGGGACTGCTCACTGCACTGGGAACACAAGAGGGGAGCATGGCCAGCACCTCCCAGGCTGGGACTGGGGAGCTGGGCAAGATCCAGGTACCGGTGCACGTAATATCCCTGAAACACGGGTACCGCGGTCCAGGGAGGGTGTTCATGCTGTTAACTGTGCCAGGCAGGCTCCAGGCCCCTTCGAGCTGCCCGGTATCCTGCGTCCTTCTCAGACACTGTCCAAGTCCATAAACAAAGAGCAGTTCACATATGTGGGGGACAAAACTGAACTTTGTTTTAACCTTTTAAACATGAAAGTTTTAAGAAATTTATTACCGTGATCATAGATGCATGGGGAAGGTAAACCTGGGGTCTCCCTGCATTGTTCGAACAGAGCTGTCTCCTGTTGTCTGTTTTGTAGTTGGAAACTCAATAGTTTCACGTGGAAATATTAAAAAGCAGATCTGTGAGTGTCTTTTGGGTGTTTGGTGGAGGAAGGGTGGGATAGAACAAAACAGAATTACTGTATTTCTTAGCAGGTACCTGCAGTTTCCAAACGCTTCATGTCATATTAAAAAAAAAAAAAAAGGGTCGGTGGGGGGGATCCCGGGTGGCTCAGTCAGTTGAGCGTCTGCCTTCAGCTCCGGTCATGATCTCAGGGCCTGGGATGGAGCCCCACGTCGGGCTCTCTGCACAGAGGGCAGTCTGCTTCTCCTTCTCACTCTCCCTCTGTGTTTTCGTTCTCTCTAATAAATGAATAAATAAAATCTTTAAAAAAATAAAATAAAATAAAATAAAATAATTTAAAAAAGGATTTTCCAGGTCAAGGATATGTTCCCCGAGTTATGAAAATAATGTAGAAAATAATTGTGTCCTCAAAAGACAAATCCATTCAAAAGAAGACATAAAAATACCCTATAGGAATGGGAAAGGAAGGAAGATGTGCTTTGTGTCCAAACACAAACAGGGAAGGTTAATGTTAGTAAAAATCACTTCCAGTGGAGCAGTGTGGCTCAGCAGACATCCAAAGAGTTTTTATTCCCACTGGTTTCCTCCTCAATAATCGGACCTTCTAATCAATTCACTTTCAGGAAAGAATACTGAAAATAAACTATGTGCTTTAAATTCGTAGTCCCAACATTAGACTGAAAGCTCTGATAGATAAAGGTAATAGTTTGATCCAGGGTCCTGACACGTGTTTCAAGTTTGACGAGGGAGGCTCTCACCCACCAGACTGCCACTTGCTTTCCGTCCTTCTGGGCCCAAGAAACCAATGGTAACTCACAGGCTTGCTGACGTACTCAACTGTCATGTCAGGTCAGGTGGGTGATGATTCAGTCTGTGCCTGTCCTGTAGTCAAGTGGAGGAAGATGAGGAGCACACAATTCCTCTCAGGCAGGTGTCACCCAGCCTTCACGGCACTCTCTTCCATTCACAGTATTACCCCCTGAGGACTTTCCAATGGAATTTCAGGAATCCTCCATTTCAATTCTGTTTTCTAGTAATAAGGATAGAAACCCTTCTTCATTTCAAATGATAAAATCACACTTGTTTCCTGGATTTTTTTTCCTTCTGCTTTATCACCAGCATTAGTATTTAATGATTTCATCATTGGACTCTAATATAATTACTCTTTAAAATAAATTTTATTGTTGTAAAATGAGAAATAAAAAGTTAGGAAAACATTAAGAAGGAAAAAAAAGAAAGAAAATATCACATATTTTTCGACCAATGAAAAATTAAAAATATTACTTTGAGGTTATTTATGCTCTTTTTTCCATGTAATCATTTTTTAAAAAACTCAACACAGACATAATATAGAGAGTGAAAAGGCAATACACATACATTCTTGGGAAAAGATGTTTACAATAAAGACAAAAACCTCATATCCAGATTATTAAAAAGTTCCTACAAACTAATAAGAACAAGACAACCTAATAGAAAAATGGTCAAAAGACTTGAATGGGCACATTGCTAAAAAAGATATTGAAGGGGCCCCTGATTTGCTCAGTGAGTAGAGCATGTGACTCTTGACCTTGGGCTCGGGAGTTTGAGCCCCCCCATGTTGGGTGTAGAGTTTACTTTAAAAAAAAAGGACATTCTAATGACTCAGAAACATATGAAAAAGTGTTCAAACTCACTAATCATAAGGGGAATGCAAATTAAAACCACAATAACATACCACTATATATCTCCCCAACTGCAAAGGTTAAAATGGCTGATAGTATCAAATGCTGGTAAAGAAGGAGAGCAACTGGAACTCTCATGAGCTTCTCATGACAGTGTAAGTTGGCACAATGCTTTGGAAAACTTTTAGGCAGAATTTACTAAAAATGAATACACATACACCCTGAAACCATCAGTTCCTCTCTTAGGTACATACCCAATAGAAATGTGTACATCTGTGCAACAGAAGTCATGCTTATTGTAGCACCATTTGTAATAGCCCCAGCCTAGAAGGGGCAAAATGTCCATCCACAGAATAGATAAAAATGCTGTATTTATGTAAGGGCATACTGCACAGCGATCAGAAAGAATCATTGCTAAATGTAGCAATGTAGAGAACTCTCACAAACATAAATTAAGCAAAAGAAAAGACACACAGAAGTACAACTGACCCTTGAACAGGCAGGGATTAGGGGCCCTGACCCCAAATGCAGTGGAAAATTCACCTGCAACTTCTGACTCCCTGAAAACTTAACTAATAATAGTCTACTACTGACGGTTGATTAACATATGTTGTGTATGTTATATGCATTGTACACTCTATTCTTACAATAAAGTAAGTGAGGGAAAAGAAAATGTTAACAAGAAAATCATAAGGAAAAAAATACATTTACAGTACTATACTGTATTTATTGAAAAAATTCCGCATGTAAGTGGGCTCACTCGGTTCGAACCCATGTTGTTCAAGGGTCAGCTGTACGTATTTATGGTCCCACTTATATACTTCAAAATTAGGCAAAACTTATTTATGATGATGCAAGTTTGGTTATTTTCCGTGTTGTGGTGACTGAGAGGTGACCTGAGGGGGCTTTTGGGATGCTGGCAATGTTTGACTTCTTGTTCTGGGTGGTGGGTACATGTCTGTGCTCACTTAGAGAAAATTTATTGAGCAATAAGTCCATGGTTTTATACTTTTCTGTGTGTATAAATGTCAAGAAAGATCCACTTTATAAAATCTCATTTAGCAAAGAAAAGGACACCATTTTCAAGATGTTTGTGAAGAGTTAAATTTTTTCCCCTAAAATGAGTCAAAAAAAGCAACATTTCAAAAATTACCATATTCTTTTATATAATCTATGATTGTAAACATTTGAAACAAAATTAAAATTAAACACTATAAGTAAATAAATCTTGTAAAAATTTTATATCTAACTTTTTTTACTTAACAAAAAAAGGATACCTGGTGTTATTAAAGATTCATCATAAATATAATCTCTGATGTCTATTGTTAGATCAAAATTTGTTAACCCTTTTCCTCCTGTAGGACCGGGTAATTTTAAATTTAGCGATATTATTAAAAATGCTACAATGAATATCTTGGTGCATAATTTTTTCTATAGTTTAAATTATTTGCAGGTGTGGAATTACTGGGTTAGAGAGCATAGAGATTTTTAACTCTTGATGAAAATTACTATACTGCTCTTTTAAAGGGCTTCTCCAGGGTTGCCTGGGTGGCACAGCGGTTAAGCGTCTGCCTTCAGCTCAGGGCGTGATCCTGGCATTATGGGATCGAGCCCCACATCAGGCTCCTCTGCTATGAGCCTGCTTCTTCCTCTCCCACTACCCCTGCTTGTGTTCCCTCTCTCTCTGGCTGTCTCTATCTCTGTCAAATAAATAAATAAATAAATAAAATCTTTAAAAAAAAAAATAAAGGGCTTCTCCAAAGCAAAGGAAACAGTTGACAAAACTAAAAGGCAACCTAAGCAATGGGAGACGATATTTGTAAATGTCTTATCACATAAAAGGCTAGTATCCAAAATCTGTAAAGACCTTATTAAATTCAGCACCCCAAAAACAAAAAATCCAGTCAAGAAATGGGCAGAAGACATGAACAGATATTTCTCCAAAGAAGACCTACGATAATTGGCCAACAGACACATGAAAAAATGCTCAACATCACTTGGCATCAGGGAAATACAGATCAAAACCAGAATGAGGTAGCTCCTTACACCTATCAGGTTGGCTAAAATTAAGAAGTCAGGAAACAACAGATGTTGGCAAGGATGCGGAGAAAGGGGACCGTCCTACACTGTTGGTGGGAACGCAAACTGGTGCAGCCACTCTGGAGAACAGTATGGAGGTCCCTCAAAAAGTTAAAAATACCCTATGACCCAGAAATTGCACTACTGGGTATTTATCCAAAGGGGCACCTGCACCCCAGTGTTTACAGCAGCAAGTCCACAATAGCCAAACTATGGAAAGAGCCCAGATGTCCATTGACAGATGAATGGATAAAGAAGATATGGTGTATATAGACAATGGAATATTACGCAGCCATCAAAAATAAAATCTTGCCACTTGCAACAATGTGGATGGAACTAGAAGGTATTATGCTAAGCGATATAAGTCAATCCGAGAAAGACAATTATCATATGATCGCACTGATATGTGCAATTTGAGAAACAAGGCAAAGGATCATAGGGGAAGAAAGGAAAAAAAATGAAACAAGAAGAAACCAGAGAGGGAGACAAACCATAAGAGACTCTTAACTATAGGGAACAAACTGAGGGTTGCTGGGAGCGGAGGGGGGGGGGGGGGAGGGGGTGCCTAGGTGATGGACATTGGGGAGGGTATGTGTTGTGGTGAATGCTGTGTATTGTGTAAGACTGATGAATCACAGACCTGTACCCCTGAAACAAATAATACATTATAGGTTAATAATAAAAAAATAAATTAAAAAAATTATTTAACAACAACAAAAAAAACACAAAAAGCCTGTCATATCAGAAAGAAAAAAGCTATCAAGGAATATTAGGGTCATGCCATAAGGACATAAGAGCCCAGCACCCACTTACCCCATCCCCCCACCATCTCCCCTCCAGGAACCCTCAGTTTGTTCTCTCTAGTTTAAGAGTCTCTTAGTAGAGTGGTCTCTAAGTAGTCTCTAAGTAGTTTAAGTTTGTGTCCCTCTCTGTTTCCTCTCTGTTTCTTATTTTATTTTTCCTTCCCTTCCCCTATGTTCATCAGTTTTATATCTTAAATTCCATATCTGAGTGAAATCATGTGATATTTGTCTTTCTCTGAATGACTTCTTTCATTTAGCATAATAATTGCTGGGTCGTAGGATAGCTCTATTTTCAACTTTCTGAGGAAGCTCCATATTGTTTTCCAGAGTGGCTGCACCAGCTTACATTCCCACCAACAGGGTAGGAGGGTTCCCCTTTCTCCACATCCTCACCAACATTTGTCATTTCCTGACTTGTTAATTTTAGCCATTCTGACTGGCTTTAAAAAATGTTTTAGGGGTGACTGGTTGGCTCAGTGGAGCATGCGACTCTTGATCTGGGGGTTGTGGGTTCGAGCCCCCCACTGGGTATAAGAGGTTACTTAAAAATAAAGTCTTTAAAAAATGTTTTAAATCGATTTATCTTTAAAGAATGAATATTTCCAGCCATTGAAAATACTCAGAAAGGGAACTTTTGAATCTGAATACAATTTTCACACTAGAATCTTCTCAAACATTCTGAGCAATGGCAGCTTCCTTCAGGAGATGGAAAAGGTGTCTACTTATATGATACAAATGTCATCAATTCCCAAGTTTTTTGTATTTTTTATAAAAGCCATTTACATTCTTTCCTAGTTAGTCATAGATGGTTTACATGTCTGACTCCCCTGCTAGACTGTATTCTGAGAACAAAATCTTGCCTTATTCATCTTTGTAGCCCCTAGCATAGCACTTGTCACTTAGTAAGTACTTAGGAAATATATTTTTTTCATTTTTGACTTTAGAATTAAAATAAATAAATTTAAAAGAGCTGTATAATATGGAAAGTACAGTAAGGGAAACAAACCCCTGCCTTTCCAGAACCACACACACTGTTAGCACGTCACATGTCCACCTGGGAGACTGGCTATGCACCAGAAAATGAATTTAGGCTTTGTATTAATATAACTTTGCACCAATATAGCAATTTCTATAATCATGTCTATATACACCTTTAAAGATCTATACAGTTATGTGTAGTCTTTTTTTTTTTAAGATTTTATTTATTTATTTGACAGACAGAGAGAGAGGGAACATAAGCAGGGGGAGTGGGAGAGGGAGAAGCAGGCTTCCCACTGAGCAGGGAGCCCAATGCGGGTCTCGATCCCAGGACCCTGGGACCATGCCCTGGGCCAAAGGCAGATGCTTAATGACTGATCCACCCAGGCACCCGGTTATGTTTAGTCTTAACATACTTTCATATTTATTACCAGCTTTTAACCCTCCTCCAGATAATTAGCAAAATATATGAACACAAGTATAAATGCGGCCATTTTGTAAATTGGGAGCCAAGGAATAGAAAAGTCTCACGACTTCACAGAGGACACAGAGGAAATGTCAGAGCCAAAGAGGGAGCGGTGATGATCTAGGTCTCAGCTCCGTCACCGATGCCTCCCAGAGCCTTTGGGGCAGAACTGCTGGGATCAGCCCAGCCCTCGCTGGCAGCACGCCCACGACTAGAGTTTGTGGGGGCAGCGTCGCTGGCCTGGCCTCTTACCACAGTATGACCATTTCAGGAAAAGGACTAGAACACGCATCTTTTCATGGCACCAGAAATGCTACCCTTTGAGGAGGCTAAATTTTGCCTGCTTTTCAACACTGTTTTGGAACACAAGTTACTCATTCCACTTCAAATGAAATTACTTAGGAAAAAACACTTTCACAAAATGTATGAAGGGCCGTTTTTGGAAACAGAGACCAGTTCCAAATTCTGGTTCTGATACTTATTAGCCTCTCTACACCTCAGTTTTCTCATGTGTGGAATGAGATACCATTCACCAGAAAAGATCTGTGTTGGGGTTCAATATCTGCAGGAGCAACTACATGAGGAAGGGCTTTGAGGGTGCTGTGGGGCCAGGTTGCTGGGATAAGGTCACCATTCGACATTAAGTGAAAGAGCAGACGAGTTTGAGTCCTGAAGATTCCTGAAATGTGAGCAAAGACATGCTGTGAATTCTCACTTTGTCGAGCGACAAACACCTCTAGCGCTCCCAGGCTCCAAGGTGGGGGTTTAGGGGTGTGGGGGTGAGGTGACTAGATCAAGGCTGTGGCTGCAGTGGTGTGAAGGTCTGGACTCACTCCGATTGGCAGGTGCAGCCTGGTAGCAGAGGGGTCTGCACCCGAGAAGGTGATCCCTGTGGCGGAGACCGGCGGTGCCCTGTGGAGCCCGGTGGGGCGCTGGTACCCCTGGGGCGCCTTCCCAGGGGCGGGCTCGGCTGCACGCGTGAGCCGCATCGGCTACTGCTCCGAGGGGCGGGGAGGGTGGAGCTCTGCATCTCAGATTTTCGGTCCGCTTGCCGTGTCCTTATTCAAGCTTTCCTTGGGCAGACTCGAGGCTCCCGAAGGACTCCCTCCCCTGACGGGAGCTGGGATATTTTACGCCAGGAGTCCTGTCCCCACCCGGCGGCTCCTGCCCATCCCACGGGCCCCGTCCAGTGCACACTCACACGGACACAACCAGCTTTAAACCTTTCAAAGGGCTTTTAGATCCTGGGAGGACTGCTGCGCTTTGGGAAGGCCTGCATTAAGCAGACTTAGTATCTTAGGTACTGTGAGTCAGAAATGGCGTGACTTCTTTTCAATTCATCTTCTTCCCTTCACCTTTTTTCCTGAACACTTTCAAGGCTACATAAAAGTTGAAAGAATAGTGCAATGAACACCACGCTCTTTCACCGCTTCTGCAGAACGGGAGCGCAGAGAAGCCCGGGTGCCGGCGCGTCTGCGATGTACCGCGGCTTCTAGAAGATACTGAAACGGACCACGCCAAAGCGTTAAGCTAAAAGTGTTTTTTTGAGATGAGTGAGATGATTGCCTAGGCTCATTTGGGAAAGAAAAATAAAGCAGCCCCAGCTGGTGGCTGTCCCCCATCCTATGTGAAGAGCCCATTGGTGACTCAAGGGTGTTGAGTTTCCCCGGGTGGCTTTGTTGCTGTATCAGCCCTGGTATCCATAATGCACATGTTGGGGACCCCTGGCCTTCGTGAGCTCTTAGGGCCTCTGTCCTCTAGCAATAATTTGCTTCCCATTTCCTGGAATCTGTCAGAAGTGAGCCTTATAGTATAATTACCCTAAATTATTATGACTACGTTTTAAATGACAGAGAATGAGCCCTCTTTACTTACTTGAAAAGAAGTGAAGGAAGACACTTGAAATGTCAGGAAGACATTTAAAAGGATGCAGGACTCATTTCTCCTTCTACGGAGAAACCATCTCCTAGTTTTTCTGTATGGCTCTGAACTGATTACAGGTACAAGGTGGCCATATCTGCAATTTCTCATCTCTGGCGAGGATTTAATTGCCTTTGTCATATAGCAATTAAGAGGACTTAGTCCTTCCATGCATGGCCACTTTTGTTTTAACTTTTTCATTCAACACTTAAGAAAACAACTCATCGGGACTCTGAGCTATGACGTCTATCACCTCGCCGCGGGTATCCAAATTGTATCATGTTATTGTGGAAAGGCCTGGCTTAATTTGTTTAAACATACTGCAGCCTTTTTCTTAGTGTCTTTCAGATAGGGTGGTGGGTGGTCTCACTTTAAGGGGGACTGTGGTAGAAAGTGGGGCTGGGGTTGCTGAAGAACCCCTATTCTTTCTGTTTCTGGCGGAGGGGAGGGGGGTCATAAAGAAATTCAGCTGCTTCAGCCTCGTTAGATACTCCCTCTTCTTTTTCATCCCAGGACCCCGAGATCACAACCCGAGCCAAAGGCAGATGCTTAACTGGCTGAGCCACCCAGGCGCCCCAGCACCTCTGCTTTCCAAGAGCACGAAAGTTCTCTCCTGTACCGTGTGGCTCCAGGCCGGCAGAGCGGAGCGGGGAGAGCCGGAGGCCTTACTTAGCTAAGGACATGCTGACAGAGAAAAACACAGCATTGTTCCCTTGCCTGTTATCCCCTGACTGTGGCACTGCAATACCCCGAGAAAATCGGAGTTGCCCTTTATATAAAAAACAAAGAAAAGACTCCAATCATCCTTATTGTTATTTGCACACTTTCAAATCTAATGGCATATTCAGACTGCACTGGTAGGTTTTGGATCAAGGAATTAAAATAGTTGATACTTTCAAAGACCGGTTCTTTTAATTCGATTTTGATTTTTTCTACCTTTATTGAGATGTGATTGCTATATAACATTCCATAAATTCAAGGGCTATGATGATTTGATACACATATGTATTGCAAAATGATGACTACAATAAGGTTAGCTAACACCATCACCTCGCGTAACTACCATTTTATTGTGTGTGTATGGTGACAACATTTAAGATACTCTCTTAGCAACTTTCAAGTCTGTAACGCAGTCTATTAACTCCAGTCACCATGAGGTACATGCGACCCCCAGAACTTATTCACCTTTTTTTTTTCCTTTAGAGAAGGCGTGGGGAGCAGGGGCAGAAGGAGAGAGAGAATCTCAAGCAGATTCCCTGCTCAGTGCAGAGCCCGACTCGGGCTCGATCTCGGCACCCTGAGATCAAAATCGGGAGCCGAAATCAAGGGTCGGATGCTTAATCGACTAAGCCACCCAGGCACCCCTAGAACTTGTTCATCTTCATGAGGGGCTGTTCCGTAGAAAATCCAGGCATGATAACTCTCTTGAAACAGCTTAGAATCTTACTAACATAAGGCACGTAAGCATTAGGAATGCTGCCGCTGGGGCTGCTGGGAGTCCAGGGAGTCACACGAGGGATGGCAGGAGCAGCCTGAGGGGACAGTGAATGGACAGGCTTGAGCTTGGCCAATATTACACGCATGGCACATGCGCATGGTGGTCTGGCAGACGCAGGCCTGAGTGCCGCGTCCTGGGAAGGACACTGGGGCTGCGTGTGGGGGCTGCCGAGGGGGCCGTTGATGTTTACTGCACCTGTGTACCGCTTGGGTAGTCAGGGGTGTGCTGGTAAATGTTTAAGCCCCAGTTCCCTCTCTCTCTCTCTCAGAACAAAAGTTCCTAGTGTTCTCCATGGTGTAAAGACTTCCACTATGGCTAAGTTCAAGCAACCAACGTAAGACGGACCAGCTCACAAATTCCTGGACATTTAAGAATTCAAGCACTTGTTATGTGCCAGGTTCTGGGTCAAGCGCCGGAGGAGATGGAGAAAAAAGTCTGATGTAACCCTTGCCTGCCAGGAGACAGAAATATAGCAGGGGAGCTCAAAAAGGAACTGGGGGAAGGACAGAGTAGTCTCGGCAGGGTGAGGGGAAGTAGGAGAGCTGGAGAAAGGTCTCTGAATGAGCTTTGAAAGATGGGATGATAGTTAAGTAATTAAAGAATGAGAAAAGGCCCCAAAGCGTGGATGGACATGATGCGTTCAGGGAATTGCGCAAGATTACTGGCACCAAAACCAGAATGAGGCTGGAAAAGAAAGTTGGGGCCATACTGTCGTCAAAGGTGGTGAATTTCACTGTGTAGTAATGAGAGCTACGGACAATTTTTGAGAAGCATCCAGCAATAATTCTTTTTTTTAAAAAAAGATTTTATTTATTTACTCATTTGAGAGAGAAGGAGGTGGGGAGGGGCAGAGAGAGAGAGAGAGGGGGAGAGAAAATCCCGAGCTGACTCCCTGCTGAGCACAGAGCCCCGCACGGCGCTGGATCTCATCACTCTGAGCCAAAATCAAGAGTCGGAGGCTTAACTGACTGAGCCACCCAGGCATCCCAACATCCAGCAATAATTCTGATGGTAGTGGGGAGACTAACCTGTAAAAGAGATCACTGCAATGTTTCAAACAGAATATAACGAAAGCGTGAATTAAAGCAAGGCAGTAGAGATAGAAATGGGGCAGAGCCAAAGGGCATTTAGGGAGGAAGAACTGACAGGATATTGGATTGGCTGAAGTGAGTGCAAAAGATTGGTGGCTGGAAGATAATACCCAGGATTTTGAGGAATGGCCACTCCACCCCCTGTGGAAATGAGTGACTTGAGAGCCTAGTTCATCATTTCCTTTGTATCTTACTGACATATGTGAGTTTGAAAGGGAGAAGGTCTGAGCCATGAGTGAGAGGCCATGAAGATGGCTTTGTTTTACTGTATTTGCCTTTACAGATCTTGATTCTGGATAGTTATGCTATGAAAATTATGGACTTCTGATTTGGGATGGAGGGCCTTTCACAAAACTAGGAAATAATAATTACCCCAGGATAATAAGAATTTATCCATGGCGCTTGAAAACAGAATAAATAAGGGAAGGAGGAAAGCACCCAGGTAAACCTGTGAATCCCGTTATTCCCAAGAGCAGTAGGCATGAAATAGAAAGAATAAGGGAGCGGGAGGTGTTTGGTGATTCACGTGAGAAAACAGCTGGGAAGGAGGCCAGAAATACGAGTTGGTGCCTTAGATGTCTGTGTACAAACACCCAGGGCATAGGTAACAAGCAAAGTCAACTCAGGATTATAACACCAGGTGTAAACATGATGATCTCATTGAAACCTTGTAGATAGGACTCAAGACTTACACCTAGTGATGAAATCAAACCTATGCCCTCTTCAAAAGAAGCATGTCTACGAAGTGGGGAAGGGGATTCATGTCTGTTGTAGAGGAACCAGGTAGAAGCCCACTGAAGAGCATGGAGATGAGTATTTAGAAGGAGAGGATCAGAACGTTGCTATATACCACTTGGCCAGAAGGTAATGGGGAAAAAATTAAATTTCACATTTGTATAAAACGTCCAGATAAAATTATTTCAAATTTTTGGGGGGGCCTGGGTGGCACAGCGGTTAAGCGTCTGCCTTCGGCTCAGGGCGTGATCCTGGCGTTATGGGATCGAGCCCCACATCAGGCTCCTCCGCTGTGAGCCTGCTTCTTCCTCCCCCACTCCCCCTGCTTGTGTTCCCTCTCTCGCTGGCTGTCTCTATCTCTGTCAAATAAATAAATAAAATCTTTTTTAAAAAAATCTTTCAAATTTTTACTGGGAACTCTGACCCTGATTTCACAAACATAACATTTTTATATCCGTTTTTATGCTTGAGATAGCTACATGTGGTTCCTGACAAAAACTTTTTATTTTTTTTTTAAAGATTTATTTATTTATTTTAGAGAAAGAGAGCACAAGTGTGAGGGACAGAGGGAGGAGGAGAGAGAATCTCAAGCAGACTCTGCATTGAGCACGGAGCCGATGTGGGGCTTGATCTCATGACCTTGATATTACAACCTAAGCCAAAACCAAGAGTTGGACATTTAACGAACTGTGCCACCCAGGCGCCCCCTGACAAAAACTTCTTAAAAATGATCTCTTGAGACTCTCAATAATCTCTATGAAGGAAAAACATTTTGTTGTATAAGTGGGTGACAAAAATTTGAAATGTTTTTATAATTATTTAAACATGTACGATAGTACTATTATAGCTATTTAAGAATGTATACGAAGACTATAGAGAATCAAACAGTACTTCCCTTTTTCCCATTGACATGTGTAATGTTGAAATTCATATGATAAGGCAAACACATTCTTTATGATGGGTAGACCCACTCAACTCGCCAGTGGGGATAACTGTCTAGTCAGGTTAATACCCCCTGTAGCCAAGGATCAGAGTCTGTTCAAAGGGGTCTGATAAAAAATGCAACAGTGATGGGGCGCCTGGGTGGCACAGCGGTTAAGCATCTGCCTTCGGCTCAGGGCGTGATCCCGGCGTTATGGGATCGAGCCCCACGTCAGGCTCCTCTGCTATGAGCCTGCTTCTTCCTCTCCCACTCCTCCCTGCTTGTGTTCCCTCTCTCGCTGGCTGTCTCTATCTCTGTCAAATAAATAAATAAAATCTTTAAAAAAAAAAATGCAACAGTGGGAGTCTCTAGAAAGTGTCAGGCCAGAGGCATGTTGATGCTCTCAGGTGGTCTAATCTCACGTGGAGCCATGCTCCATCAGTACCTGGGGATGTGAGTGTTATCGGCTGAATTGTGCCTCCCTTGCCACAAATTCGTGTGTGGAAGTCCTCACTCCCAGTACCTCAGAATGTGACCTTATTTGGAAATAAGGTCTTTGTAGATATAATCAAGTTAAAATAAGGGTGGTCCCTAATTCAATGACTAGTCCTTTTAAGAACGGGGAAACTTAGACACAGAGACACACAAAGGAGAGACAATGTGAAGACACATGAAAAGAAGATGCCAAGGAGAAAGGCCTGAACAGAGACTTCCCTGTCAGCCCTTGGGAAGAACCACCCCTGCCAACACCTTGATTTTGGACTTCTGGTCTCCAGAACTCTGAGATAAGGCATTTCTGTTATTTAAGCCACTGGGTCGGTGGTGTTTTGTTACAGTAGCCTAAGCAAACTCATCCAGTGAAAATAAGAGCTCAGCCCCCAGGAAAGGGGGGCACTGGTGAGGACCAGGCAGTATGTTAGGGTAACAGCCAAGCAGGCAAGTGGAACTTCAGCCCCAGAGGAGGAATGAAAATGACAAAGGGGAATGGAGACAACGTCCAGTAATTTTGGGCAAACTCTGTGAAGTTAAAGCTGTTCTCATGAGCTTTCCCAAAACTCATCTCCCAAACATAAAAGATCTTACATCAAATACAGAGTGGTAAGAACCCAGGAAGGCTGGTTGCCTCCAGGGAGAGTGGCCCAGTGGTTGGGCCACGTCATCGTGTGTGAGGTCCCTTGCACCCATGGCTGAGGGCAGGTAGGGTAGGCAAGGCAGTTATGTGGTTTAAGATTTATTATATAGAAGGATAAATTTTGGCTCAAAATTAAGAGAACTTTCACTTTTTCCTCTATAAGAACATTTGAAATTTAAAATATCATAGGGAATTTGTAAAATAGAAAAAGAATAAAATCTCCCCACAATTCCACTATCTTTTTTTTAAAGTAATCTCTACATCCAAAGTGGGGCTCGAATTCATGACCCCAAGAGTAAGAGTCACATGCTCTACCAACTGAGCCAGCTAGGCACTCCCACAATTCCACTTGCTTAACCAAATTCACCATGTATTTCCTTCGTCTCCCTTCATGTATGTATATTATAGGTAGTTGGATATAGTAAGTGTACGTATAATTTGCATCTTGATTTTTAAAGGAATAAAATTATAGTCTAAGCATGTTCCTATTTTGCTACATGATTTTTTATAAAGATAACTTTGAATGGTTGCGTAAGTCCGGGAAGTACGTGAAGCATAATAAATGATTCCCTGTTGTCAGATGTTAGGGTTGTGGCTGGTTTCTTCCTTATCAATATTCTCTTTAAGGTTCCTTCCAGCACTGAGAGTCTATGATTCTATGTTTGGCAAAGGGAAATGAAAACCACTTCTCAAATTATCTTCTCCATCTCTAATTACTCTTAAGAAAGAAAGGGGGGTAATCAGAAGGGGGAATGAAACATGAGAGACTATGGACTATGAGAAACAAACTGAGGGCCTCAGAGGGGAAGGAGGTGGGGGAATGGGATAGACCGGTGATGGGTAGTAAGGAGGGCACGTATTGCATGGTGCACTGGGTGTTATACGCAACTAATGAATCATTAGTTTACATCGGAAACCGGGGATGTACTGTATGGTGACTAACATAATATAATAAAAAATCATTAAAAAAAAAAAGAAAGAGCCTTTTGAGATATCCTGACAGGTTACATTAAGTAAGTCAGATTTCTGTTTATTTCCTGAGTATCACTTCACAAAAATAATTTTAAGAAATTTTTATCTAGTTGACTATCTTGGACAGTTTTTTTTCCCCCAGATATACTTCCACAATTAAAAAAATGGAAAGTTAGTACCAAGAATTTCTAGACACATTTCATCCAGATTCTCCCAAAGTTAACATTTTACCTAATTACAATACAATAATCAAAACTGGAAAAGTACTTTTGATACAATACTCTTATTAAATCTGCAGACCCGAATCAGAACTCACCAGCTGTTCCAGTGTGTCCTCTCTCTGGTTCCAGGTCCAGTGAGGAACCACAAGATGTATGAATTGCCTTGTCTCCTTAGTCTCCATCAATCTAGAATACCTCCTCAATCTTTCGCACCTTGATACTTTTGAAAAGTACTGGCCAATTATTTTATAGAATGACCCTCAGCTGGGGTTCTCTCGTGTTTCCTCACGGATTTTTCATACCACCATGCTGATTTTGTGTCCTTCTCAGAGCATCTCTACGGGGAAGCACACGATGTAGATCTGTCCCATTGCAAGTAACGTTAACTTTAATCATCTGGCAACGTGGTGTCTGTCTGATTCCTTCACTGTAACGTTACTATTTCCCCCTTAGTAGGTATTGTGGGGACCTACTCTGAGACCGTAAAAATCTTGTTTCTCATTATACTTTCATTGACAGATTTTAGCTTTTGTTGATGATACTTCTCTGAACCAGTTACTATTGTGTTTTCCACATGATTTTCTATTTTTATTATTCTTCCTGTTGTTATTAGTTGTAATTTCCTTGGACAGGTTTTATAGATTTCCTTAACCCATATAGCCCTTGATCATCCTTTCGTTAAAACAAAAGAAGAGTATTTATCTAGGGTGCACCCTGTGTTGTTCTTGTCATCAGAACATAAGGGGGCTGCCAGAAGATTCCATGTATCTGTACCGACTCCTGATTTTCCGAGTCTTCCTCAGCTAATTATAGCTCATTCTGCCAATGAATCACACAACTTCTTCATGTATTATTTACCCTTCAATCATTACTGTAAAGTAATAAAGGAGTAGCAATTGCCACTTCCATTCTACAGATGAGAAAAATGAAACCCAAGGAGGTAGACCCACTGCTTGGATCAGGTACCAGCACAATTGGAATTCGTTTCCGGTTCCTTGAGGTTTTTAGTTCCTATCTGGGGCTGGTCTAAAAAGCATATCCTTCTATTCGTGTAGGGATCACATGATATGTCTTCAAGAAAAGATGTTGCTTTTTTTGTTTTTTTAAAGATTTATTTATTTATTTATTTATTTGACAGAGACAGCCAGCGAGAGAGGGAACACAAGCAGGGGGAGTGGGAGAGGAAGAAGCAGGCTCCCAGTGGAGGAGCCCGATGTGGGGCTCGATCCCAGAATGCCGGGATCACGCCCTGAGCCGAAGGCAGACGCTCAACGACTGAGCCACCCAGGCGCCCCAAGAAAAGATGTTGCTTTTTTTTTTTTTAAAGATTTTATTTATTTTATTTATTTGACAGAGATAGAGACAGCCAGCAAGAGAGGGAACACAGGCAGGGGGAGTGGGAGAGGAAGAAGCAGGCTCATAGCAGAGGAGCCTGATGTGGGGCTCTCCCATAACGCCGGGATCACGCCCTGAGCCGAAGGCAGACGCTTAACCGCTGTGCCACCCAGGCGCCCCAAGATGTTGCTTTTGAACAAACTTGCTATCAATAAGACTATCACTCTTTTGGCTACTTCATACTGTTACCATTATCCTCCAGTCTATTATTTGCAAATAACAACAATAATAGTTACTTAAGCATAAGCTTCTGACAGACATAAATTTCATTTTCATCTCAAGGTGACTTCTTGATGATGACCTTAAATTTTAAATACGGAATTGGCCATTTATCCAGAATGGTTAAGAGGTTCTGGTTAACTGAACATTACCCTGTGTAGCAGGGTCACCACCTTTCAAAGAATCCAAGCACGAAGATGAAGGGCAAGTATTATTTAAAATCAGACAGTATCATATGTTAGCACAAAAAGCAACCCCCACTGCATGGTACCATTAAAACAGGAGGTGGGAGATAAGCTAATTTTTTTTTTAATTATCTTCTATGTTACCTTGTTTTCTTGTCATTATCTTTTTTCCTAAAAATAGCATGTATGAGGAAAAAATTTTAGATTAGGTGGACTTTCTAGTGATTGGTATCTCAGATTTTAAAAACATACTAAGATACCTGTTCAACTGGTTTTCTGTAGGGTACCAGCAGTTAGAGTTTGCCAACGGGACAGCAAGCATCTGCATCTGTTCACACAATCAGGTCTCACTGTGAACTCAATGTCTCAGAGCAGCACCCCTCCTGGGTGGTGGTGTTTTGTTTTGTTTTGAAGTCATTTGTGTCCCCAGTGTTTGTCCCCGTGCCTGGTACAAAGTAGGCACTGGATACATATTTGCTGACTGACCCACTGACCCACTGACAGCCAGACTTCACATCCAGGGTGAGGGCCCCAGCCTGGGCCTTCCTGAATTCCTGGGATTTTTTCCCCCAATTTCAAAAAACAATACACGCTCATTATAGAAACTTGTAAAATAGAGAAACTGTCACACACACTCAAAAGAGAAAATAGAGCTCTTCCTTATCTTACCAGCCATAAAGCTGATGATGCCATAAAAAGCAGCATTTTCCCATTTATTAAAGATTCTTCAAAAACATGTTTTTAATGGCGATAAAATGATCCATTGTGTCGATGTGCCACATATAATCATTTCCTTGTTGTGGGTCATATAAATTCTTTACAATTTGCTACCATTGGAGATCATGTTGTAATGTTATACAATAAACTCTCTGACTAGTAAAACTGATTATCAAGTTGCTTTCCAAAAAGATTATATCCATTTAGGCCCACTTGCTAGTGCTCCATAGATTTTAAATGCTGACAGTTGAGAAACAAGTGTTTTGAAACGACTCCTTTCCTTTTAAACAGCTTCCAATGTGATGAGAATGAGCTAGGTTTTTCCTGCGGACTTAATTCTGGGCCCCTGTGAAGGGTAGGGTAAATCACAGGGGAGTGGATAATTTGGAAAACATGCCTGGAAACCTCAACCTAAATTGAAGAGAGAGTATTAGCCCTTTAAAAAAAAGAGGAACAAAAAGCTTTTAGGATAAAGCAAAGAAACAATAATATCCCAAACTGAGTGATTAATAACACAAAACAACTAATATCATTATGCTGATTGTTGACACTTTATTTATGCCCCATATTAAAAACTATTTTGTCTTTACAAAAGGCAAAATCATGCTAGTGAAAGGAGAAAATATTTGGGCTAGAAACCAGTCAAAAGGAGAGAGCACTTTAAAAAAAAAATTAACATTCAATAAATAAATAAATAAAATTTAAAAATTTAAAAAAAGGAACAATTGCTTCTGAGGAATAGACGTTTCATCCTGAAATAAAAACTCGATTTTCAAAAATAATATATAATAAAAGCCAAAAGAATATATAGGAAAATAATATGTAATAAAAGTCAAAAATTATTTGCAATTATCATCTAAAAAGTTACATTCTGGAACTTGTCTTTTTCTGCAACTGCTTAGTCCACCTTAGAGACTGGTCGACTAGGTGTCAGACTGGAATCTTTGCTCTGTTCCTACTACAAGTATCCTTTAGCTCCTAAATATAAGATGTACACATCTCTTTATTAAGTCAGCATTTAAAATGACTGTGAGCCATTACAAATATGTGAAGTATTATTATTGCAATAAAAGAGCTTAACTATTTAAAATTTAACCCTTGGAAGGACAATTCTATTTCCAGGCTTCCAGTCAAGCAAAGGCTGCAATACTTGGAACTCTGTGGAAAGCTCTAGAGATAGAGCTCTGGGCTCTGAGCCAGTCATGCAGTGGGAAACCACCATTTTAGAAAGTGGGATTTTTGGAGCACAGTGGGAATGAGACTGAAATCAATCTTTATGTGGGACAATTTTGCCTAGAAGCCTGAGTAATTGACCCTTTCTTTATTTTGTGTTTTCACTGATTGTCATGTATCCCATTCCAGCTTATTTTCCAATCACAAGCCTATTTATTACATTTTACAGCTGGATGGCTCGTGAATAAACACTGTAACCGCCATTAGTCGAAAAGGGGATACTCTGTGGAGAGTTGAGATAATGCATTTTTATTAATGTGAGGTAGTTGGGAAAGCAGTATTGACCCCACTTTCTTTATACATTTCTTTAGTCTCATGGTTGACCTTGTAATCTTAGTGCATGATTGGCTAAAGATAGACCATCAAAAGTGGAATAAAGCCGACCACGGTTTTGTCCCAAAGCATCCTGGGAAGTTAATGGATACCAAGTTATTTTGTCAGGAGACAAAGAGTAAGTCATATTTCTAGGGCCCTTATGTTTCCCTTCAACAAGGAAATGGAATGGAGAGGAAGAGGAAAGACACGTAAGCACTACTAAGTGATGCAAGATACGTTTTTCTTTCTTTTTTTTTTATTTTAAAGATTTTATTTATTTATTTGAGGGACAGAGATCGCGAGAGACAGCACAAGGTGGGTGGAGGGACAGAGGGAGAGGGAGAAGCAGGCTCCCCGCTGAGCAGGGAGCCCTGCGTGGGGCTAATTTCCATGTCCATCCTCTGATCCCCACACTTGTATGCCTGCCCCTGTTCATCTAGCTTTCTTAGCTCCATCATGCCACATAACACCTCCCTTGGTGGCTGGGGCTGGGGTCAATGGGGAAAGATGGTTTGGTGGACATTGTTGCCCATTTCTCCTCTTCACCCAGCTCAATGCACCACATTTTCATATTAGTTTACATCATCACCCATGTACTCTGAGGCGAGATGATCTCAAACTTAACGCTTAGTTGGCTTAATCCAATCAGCCCATTCTACTTCGAAGCTAAGTGTACTAGTTTAGGTGTGGGTATATGACTTACAGGGTCCCATCAAGGTGCATCTCAGGACTCCTGATTGAAATCCTATGACTGGGGTGCTCTCTTTCTCCTTCTTGTTCCAGGAAGTATAGGAACCATTGCAGTCCTTTTGCCACCTGACCAAAGTGACCTAAAGATGAAGTCAACAAATGGGAGAGGCACAAACAAGGAAGTGGCAGAGAAATGCAGTGGAAGCTCCTGGGTGAAAATGACTCTGAAGCTTGCCCCACTATGAAATTCCAGTTACATAAACACAGGAACGTCCTCATTGCTCAGTTCAGTTAGAGAAGGTTTTCTGTGCCTTGGAACAAAAATGTTCTCTCTTTTTTTAAAAAAAGATTTTCTTTATTTATTTGACAGACAGAGAGACTGCCAGTGAGAGAGGGAACACAAGCAGGGGGAGTGGGAGAGGAAGAAGCAGGCTCCCAGTGGAGGAGCCTGATGTGGGGCTCGATCCCAGAATGCTGGGATCACCCCCTGAGCTGAAGGCAGAGGCTTAAAAACTGAGCCACCCAGGTGCCCCGAAAAATATTCTCTTTACAGAGGGGTGCAGGTGTCTTGTATCTAGGCATCATAAGGGATATCTTTAGGGTCATTGGCTCCCTTCTTTTTTTAAAGATTGTATGTTGAAGTAATCTCCTTGGGGCTCGAACTTAACAACTCCGAGATCAAGAGTTGCACACTCTAACGGCTGAGCCAGCCATGTACCCCTACTGTGTCTTCCTTCTGACATGTTTTGAACAGTAGTCAATCACTCACATTAACCTAGACTGTAGATTAAATGGTATACACTTGCAGTAAACAATGCTAGAAAGTAATACTGTTCAGGTATATATAATACTGTACAACAAGAGGGGGAAGGGCAGTATTTGGTCTCTAATCATCCCTTATCACATTATTTCTATGACAAAATTTGCTCCAAGTTCCAAATAAGTGACTTAGAAGTGAAACTTTTAGGGACCCTCTGGATCTCAGGTTTCTCACCAGGATGTCACATTTGAGGAAGTTCCAGGTATCTTCTAGCATTAACATTCTATAATTCTTGGTCCCAGTTCATTTTAAGTAAGTAAAAGAGAAGCCCTATAATAGGGCAGCGTTCTTGACTAATACGGCAGTTGAAGATTGTCTCCCATTCAGCAAGCTAGATCTTGTTTGTTTTCACAGCAGTTGAAGATTTGCCATCATTATTTTAGCCATTTTTGAAATTCTAGCATACTGCTCACATCTTGCCCTTAAATATTTATACACAGAATACCTTATTTCCCACAGCAAACTCATTTTTTGATTTGTCAGTTTTTGGAAACCTGAGAGATCCAAACAGACTTACATTTCTAAGCAAGAGCAAATAGTAATTTCCTCCTTCTCTACCCATGGATTTGTCAAAGCAGGGACTTTTTCTAAGAGCGGAGATATTTGCCATCTTTAGATGGTTTCAATCCAAAAATTCAATGGTTCAAAATACTTTTCCTTCAACACTTAAATAATAATAGATTGAAAAACAAGTGACCAAGTGAGCACAGAGAGTGCCTTGAATTAAACAGATCTATGCCTGCAATTGTGATTAGGCAAAAACGACCTTACCTCTAGGTGTGGTAGGTGATATCCTACCTTGTAGAAAATAAATGTTACTAAGTGACTCCTCCCCCAAATCTTCGCAAGACCGCCAAGAACTTGGAAACTCTACCCACCACTGTTTAAAGAAACTCTACTATACAAGTCTCTAGTAAAACAATAGCATGTTACCTTGGATGAGCTGGTTATTAGCCCAGCTAATGTGGGCTTCCAGTACCACACTAGCTTAGATCAGACCCATGGACACCTGCTTGGGGGTGGGTTGGTGGAAGAGGGAAGAAGACACAAAGATTGACTGTGGGGTAGCCTGATGAGAGCCCCTATTGGTTACACAGCACTAGTTAATGAGAGACCAAAGATAACTTGACCTATTTCAAACTGTTGACTTGGGCTTTCTGTATATATTTTCATTCGCAGGAAGTCAATCGATCTCATTATCCTTGAGTCTCAAGAGGGTGTGGATTGGAATAGCTCCTTTTTTTCCCACATTAGTCCTCTTCTCTGCCCTTTGGTTCCCCCATTGTATGATCTCCTCCAAAGAAGTCTCACCAGGAGCCCTGTTCTGTAGCCTGGCAGTTGCTCTGTAGGCAAGAGAATGGCTGATTTTATATGTTTCTTCTCTCCCCTGAATGGTGTACTTAGGTTATGTCCAGATGCCTCTTCAGTGAGCCCGAGCTGGTGCATGGAGGGAGGAAGTGAGAGAGCGTTCTTCTTTTGCTTTGTCCTTATCTCCAGCCCACAGTCCCTGTATCAGTGGAGAGATGAAGCAAGTAGAGAAAACATGATACTGATGTTTGGTTTTGATGTTGTGGAATAAAAGCAGCACAGTTGAACTGATGTGGGTCTGAGACTGCACAATGAATCTCTTTGGAGTGCAGCTAATTACGTAGGATATTTTATGGTGACAATTTCTTAAAAAAGGATTCTGTAGGGCAGGACCTTTATCTATAGTATTCTTCTCAGATGCTCCACCTTTGTGGTGGTGTGTGGGAATGTGCTGGACCTTAATTTCTTTAGCAGGTCTTGCCCTATTTCCCATGTTTTCGGGGGCTTCAGGGAAGGAGGACCCTTGGTGTGGATGATGGCTAGTTTTCTTCAAATAGGGTACCAAGGTTCACACTAGGCACATCTCCTTCAATGAAGAGAAATTTCGACTACCCCGAACAACACACTGGTAAACATAAATGACCGTATTCTTAAACTGAGTTCAGCAAAAATAAAAAGAACTTGACATTGTATTTGAATGAGCCCTTCAGAAGTGACTCTTCTTGTCCCTTTTTTGGTGTGAACATATCCTATTTTATTTCTGGTGTGTGCCAATCATAAAATCTGTTCCTTTATGTTATACCTAAGGCAAAAGGCATTACTCTCAAGACTGAAATCTGTTCCTCTAATATTGGCATGATGGAACAAAAGATCTCTGCTTCATGTTCATGGTGCTGGAGATGCCGTTGATGTCTAATAAGTTCTTCCTGATTGGAACCATGAGCCATGGATTCTTTTAAAGTGCTCTTTCCAATTGGCTTAATAACTAATGGCTAATACAGAATGCTGAGTACAGACAATATTCTTAAGTGGCTGAATTGGGGGGGGTGTGTGGAGAGCATTCTGAAGTTGGGCGGTAGTAGAGCAGTGAGAAATATCCAGTCCATAAACACGGAGGCAAAGCCTCAGCTGCAGTAATAGCCCCACAATAGCTTCTTCAAAGAGCGGCAAATTTCCACAAGCTACAGTCATGATTTGCTTTTATTAGGATTATTGGATCAGAAAATGACTCATAGAGATATCACTTGATAATCAGCTCTATTCAATATAAAATCCCCTGCAAAAGTTGATGTTCAAACATTCTGGCCGGGGATTCTATTTAAGAGTAGAAGAAAAAAAAATGAATTTAGGAAGTCCTATAAAGAGGTCATTGTTTTTAGTGCAGAGTGACGTGGCGTTGATAATGCTGGACTTTACGCTTTGCGTTTGGACCCCCGCATCTGAAATCTTCGATATTAGCACACGCTGCCGTTTATCCAGCGAGTGTTTAGCGAGTGCTTTGTGCTAGACCCTGTGCGTGTTAATGGAGAGACAAAAATGAACGAGACGTGCTCTACACCCTTCTGGTCTCACAGACTAGAGGAGCACAGGGCTGCGGTAAAGATGGGCCACCGGTGACTCACTGTGTGTCACAATGACCACAATGCTGCCTGGGCATAAAAGGCGGCAGCCATCTTCGTGGGAGTGCAGTTGGGTGGGTGGAGGGAGAAGAGGGCCACTGTGTGGTACAGACACGCTGTGATGGTCTTCCCTGGTTTGGGGATGGGTTTTACAATCATTAGAATCATGCCGGTTGTGACTGTGGACACAGCCTGGAGGAGCTCATGGGGACAAAACAGCTGCGGAAACCCGGGCCCAAGTTTTAGCCATCTTGCAGTGCTTCCTTAAGTGAGAAAGGTTATTGACCTGCCGGAAAGAAGAATCATCTACACTTGTTAGACAGTAAAATATTTGCACCCTGAAAGAGTTTCATTGTCTCTGCAACCTTCAGTTTTGCCTCTGATGTAAGCACACGATGGTGGGCGAAAGCCTAGGACTCCAGGGGCGCCCGGGTGACTCAGCTGGTTGAGCGTCTGACTGTTGATTTTGACTCAGATCATGATCTCAGGGTTGTGGGATCAAGCCCTGCGTGGGGCTCTGAGCTCAGTGCGGGGTCAGCTTGTCCCTCTCCCTCTGCCCCTACACCCATCTCTTGTGCATGCTCTCTTTCTCTCTCTCAAATACATACATACATAAAATCTTTTAAAAATAAGATCCTAGGACTCCATTGGCACATTTGTCACTGTGCAGACAGCACACTGGAAGATGAGTTTATGATCTTAAATAATCCCCAGTAGGAAATGCCTTTCCCCATCTCTTTAGTTTTCTTTATGCTTTCATCACCTTCCTACCTGTTTGAGCCCTTGATACCTCCTCTCTTCCCCCTCATCTCCCTTCCCCTTAAGAGGTGGCCTGAACTAGAAATCTGCGTTTTTGCTTATTTATCAAACAATTCAAATCTGCATATTGAGCCAGGCACTCCTCCACGCACTTTATGAACGTAGTCAACTCACAATTCTTTGGGGGTGGCTACTGTTATTAACCGTCCCCTTTTTATAGGTAAGAAAAATGGCAAGTAGAGATCTTAAAAACTTTCTTAAGAATACACAACCAGAGAGCGAGCTGAAGAGCTGGGATTTGAACCCAGAGATCCACATGCTCTCAAGCCCCACGTGGTGGCTGAGCCCAGCCACGGTGCTAAAGCGTGGACATGTTCGGCCCACCTGCTCAAACACTGGGTAGGCTCTTTCCTACTTAAAGGCCTTTTCACTTTGGCCCAGAGCATGCTGAGCTCTTTCCAGAAAGATGCCTTTGAAATGCAAAGGTGACAGCTTTATTTGTGGATCCACACTGTGGTTTTTGGCTGGAGTCTGCCAGGCACAGGCTATGTGCTAGTCGGGCTTTAAAAATGGTGTAATATTCACACTGTTTTTGTTGGATAATTGCATGCCTTTAATTTGTGGTATTATAAACAGAGCAGTAATCTGGTTTAGGAGTAGCCAGAAAAAGTTATTTGATATCCATTTAGTCAAGCTGCTATTTTTATTCACCTCTGTAGAGGTGAATATTATTATGGTCCAGAAAAAGCAACATCGTAATATATTCTAATGGGCATCTCCTGACTGGATAGGTAGGGGGAATTAAAAAAGAGCCTTCTGAAGCAGGTAGGTAACAATTCCGCTTGCTTCCCTAACAGGTGAGTACAATTTTCCCTTTAGATATTATGAGTGTTTAGTTTTCTTTAGAATATGAATTTTTAAAAGGGAAAAAGACACACCTTTTGGGGTTCATGGAGTTGGAACAGTGCTTTTTCTTAAACCACTGCTGCCTAAAATGTTTACTCCGAAAATTCTGAGAGTTCAAGAAAAATGAAAATATTAAATCATGTAAAAATAATTATTGAGTAAATGTGAAGTGCCCATATAGTAACCATATTGTAAATAATATATTCATCATCAGTGGTCGCTTTTCATCAATATCCTGTGATTTAAGTTTACTTATTACATATTTATAAACAAAGAACAGGTTATTTAGATAGCATCCTCTACCCGAAGACATTTCAGTGGTTTGCAAACTTGAGCCTGAGTTAACCGTTGAGTCTTTGGAGATGAATCATTCCTTTCGTTTAGCCCATAGGTATAGTATTTAGATTAACTTGGACGTTTGTATTTAACCTGACAGAATCCAAAGAGCCAGATCAGACATGGGCTGGCAGTCTTTCCTGGGGCCCGGACAGAGCTACACGCAGGGAGGGGGGCCCAAGTCATTAGTTTGTGATTAATGTTTGTAGAAAGTAATATTTCTACCATTTTATGGATGGAGCAACTGAGTCACTAAGAGGTTAAGTGGCTTGCCCTCGATCACGAAGCTGTTTAGGAGAGCCAGGCAAATCAGGCACTAATGCAAGCCAACCATGATTCTGCACTCAACTCTCACCAATTTTAAAATTTTGCAAGTTAGAACTCCTGTAACCTGCCCATGGGCAGGTCACAAACCGGAAGTTGAAACTAAAACGAGAGGATGTTGCCAATCATTTTCTAGGGGAAGGAAGAGACCAAGGGTTGCTTTGGCTAACAGAGCTGGCATGGGGACTATCGTCCCTCTGGACCCAGCCCTCTTGGGCAGCTGGCTCTGCTGATCCCCCAAGGCATCTGTCCATGAGGATTCAATCAGGCTCAGGGCTGCTGGCCGGGGTGGGGGGCAGGGGGACTGTAAATCTGGGAAAGCTGCAAGTATTCAGGGTCTTGAACTTTATCAGGTTTGAATGTGTGATTGTGAAAGTAAAGAGCGGAGAAATGACAGCACTCAGTAAATCAAACGTGGAGAAGATCAGGACTGTCAGAGACAAGAGAAAAACAGGCTCTGGGCACAAACCCGCCGAAAACCTGCAGGCAGGCAGGAGACTTTTATGTTCCCTCCAGACTGCGCCTTCTGAAAAACAAATCTCTTCCCTGTCATTTTATCTAGAGAACGGTATTTTGTTTTGTCCCACGGATTTCTTTCTTTATGTTTTCATTATTGAAGTTGAGATCTTGTTTTAGAAGATGGGGTGCTACATGGAAAAAACAAAAACCAAACAACAAAACCCGCCAAAATTGACAACCCAGAAAGAAAATCAGTTGAAAAATGGCTGGAACGGCCTGAATTTTCCCCTATCAATAGTGTGTTCCATAGCTTCTAAGTGATCTTCATTTTTCTATTCCTTAACGAAATGGGACTAAAGCAGAAGTCTCCTGCATAAACAGTGATACCAAACTGAAAAGTACAAAGCATGGGAGGAGTATAGTCAGATGACCAGGTCCATTTAATTAGCTCGCCCCCACCCACCCTTTTATCTAATGCCAGCCCACAGGTTGCCCTTCTTCATGGCCCCATCTGTTCACTCACTCCTGGTGCCAGAAAGCAGTTCCCTGGGAGGGGTGCTGCTGAGGAGTGGGATACTTTTCTCAGGGAATGAGCCTCAAGATTACTATCTTTGTCCTGTAGAAGACGTTGGAGTCTGCTGCTGGCATTTGCAAGGGGGAGAGACAAGGAATGTTTCTTCTTCAAAGGAACCAAAAGCAAGTCAAGGGATCTATGTCTGTCTCACCCCACCCTTTCCTACTATAATACAATAAATAAAATCCTCACTGCTGGTACGTAAGAACTTTAAGTCATTAAAGTTGAATGGATGCTCAAAGTTCTTTCCTGGAAAATTAATTAGCGCCGAGGAACAGCTGGGTCACGAGAAAGAAATGAAATCTGGTGTAGTACATACGAGTCTATTACAATATAGATACTGGTGATCTTTTAATCCCTTTAACAGTCCTGTGAGGCAGGTACTTTTATCTTCCATCCCCATGTTACAGATGAGAAAACCGAGGCACAGAGAGGTTAGGCAATTTGGCCTGGTCACGCAGTTAGAAAGTGGTGGAGTCAGGATTCAAACCCAGGCAATTCCCTCAGTCTGTGAGCCAGAGTGACTCCCTTCTTTACAAATTTACTGTGAAGCCTAGAGGACATTATAAGCCCACACGTACTTTTCCAGAGAAAGGATCAAGCATCTCCCTTCATCTTCCAAGCTGTCTGTGGTACTTTGCCTAACCGGCTCTACAGAAGCGCCAAACTTCTAGACTGTAAACACTTCAAAACGAGTTGCTAACCCTTCTGGTTCTTCTTTGTGCAGTATATATGCAGTGTTGTTGGGCAAGTGCAGGAAACTGGAGGGCTGCATATGGATAGACAACTCTTGGTCCCGATTCTCCGCATATCTGCAACGTAACTGAGTGCAGAGGTCATAGTTCTGGGTGGCAAATGCAGTAATTTTTTATTTTGGGGGCACTTTCCCCCCCTTTAATTGACTTAAGAAGGAGCATTACTTACTTAGCAATCTCCAAAGGCTTATCACCTTCTTTTCTGCTTCCCCTTAGCAAAACCCAACCCCCCCCCCAAGAAAAGAAAAACAGAAAGGTCTCTGAGCTGAGAGAGCTCTGGGGCAGTGGCATCTGGACTCTGACCCTAGAACTGGCATTGTCTGAACATCTAGCGATACCAGCAAACTCTAGGGAAAGCCCGGGTCCTGTCTGTCTAGTGTGTTGGAAATTTCTGTATCTTTCCCTTTTGGGGAGCAGAAATGACAGAAATGATCCCTTTCCTCCTCATGCTCTGAGTTTTCCTATCCCAGGAGGCTGGGGGAGGGGGGGGAAATTAGATAAGGTGGATGGTTTTGGAGTTCACCTTATTTGGAGCGGGGCAATGAGAAAAGACAGGCAGATTTCACTTCCGGGGCCCAGCACGAGATGCCAGAAACTGAAGATGTTGGTTTGCCCTTTGGAATTCTGAGTCCTGTCTCCAGCTTCACCATAGAAGAAGATAGGGGAAGAATCCCCACTGCAGGGAAGCCAGTGCAGTCTCTAATCTGCCACCCTGAGGTTCTTATCCCCCATACTGCAAAGAGGTAGAAAAGGTTTAGGTGTGCTTGCAGTATGGAGGAATGCTACCTAAGAGGAGAAGAAATGACTGCAGTGCAGAAACCCCAAACCATAGCACCTGGCTCCCCAAGACCACTCCTCAGCCTTGGATCAGGACAGTGGATTCCCTGCTTCACCTTTAGTGAAAGGGAAGGGATCCCCCCCAGGGGCAGGGCCTGGGCCCAGCTGGCCCTAGGTTTTGTGTAGTGATGCCAGTAGTAATTAATAATGATAGTAAATACCACACTTCATAACCAAACCCAACCTGGGGATGAATGAATGACTGGACCTCTGCCTCCCACCTGCAAACTCTTACTCTGGGAGTTCACACCTTCCCCATCAGCCTAAATCTAATTTAGCTGCCCAGTTCCACCCACCAGGTTCTGATCCTGGTTCAAAAGAAGTTCTGCTCCGGACCACCAGCGATGTGTAACACCGACCCTCGGCAAAACCGCAGGGAGTGAGGGTGGGACGGTAGGGGTGGATTGACTGTAGTATTATTCAGTATCGAACAATAATCAAAAAGGTACAGTAATTCAGGCCCTAATGAGCTCGGTTTAGTTTTTCTGCCAAGCGCAGGGGGTCTGTTTTGGAAGCCCAGCCCCGCCCGGCCTGGAGGTCCACGGCTCCCGGGACCCTGGGGCCTGGTACCTCCAGGCCCGGCCGCCTCGAGGCCGCCACATTCCCAGGGCAACGGACGCAGGTCTCGCCGGGCCCGTGGAGATCTGGCCAGAGAAGCGGAGAACTCAGGGTGTCAGGACGCAACCAGGCCGCGGGGAGGGAGGCCGGCGCCGTGTGGAATGTCTTTATCGGGATCAGAGAGCCACCAGCTTCTCCTTCGCTTCTTTAAGCGATCACGGATAGACACCTTTCGATCTTTTGTCAGACATCTTGGCCCTTAATAGCTAAATTTATTTGGTTTAAAGCGGCCTTGGGAGAAGCCAGGAGGGGAGATCTTTCGTCGGTCATGGGTGGCCTAGATAACAAGCTTTAAAAGAGAGAGGGAAGAAGAAAGTAAAAAGGTTAATGGATGAGGGGAGGGCTAGAAGGCGCCCAGCGTGGGGCTTTTACAGCGACTCTCCCCCGGCCGCCCCCTTATCGCGGCCCTAACTTACCCGCGGCGTATGAAGTACATTAAGTCACGTAAACAGCGCGCGGGGAGGAATGCCACCGCGGTGACCTCTCGCGCGCCGCCGCAGCGAGCCCACCTCCGCGCCGTGCTGGCGGCCGCCCGGCG
>NC_048231.1:59113437-59119703 GCF_002007445.2 Ailuropoda melanoleuca
CGGGGCCGGGGGCGGCCGGGCCGTGCCTGCAGCCGCCGCGCGCCGGGACTCGATGCCCAGCGCCCGGGCCCGCCGTTGGCGCTGCGCTGCGAGTTCCTTACCCGAAGTGACCGGCGGCGGGAAGAGGGGGCGGGGAGCCGGGCCGGGGAGGGGGCGCCCAGTTTTCTAGGCTGCGTAGTTTTCGCGCTTCCGCCGCCGTCACCTGACGTTTCTAACGAGTATTTTTGGGCTTTCGAGAATTAAAAAAAATAGAACAAAACAACAGCCCTCCCCCATCCCAAACACCGCCAGGACTCTCTGGACGCGCCTGCATTGGCTTGACAGCCGCCTAGTCGGGGGACAGGCCGCCCCGACCCGACTACTGGTCTGGGAAGATGGCTGGGGTTGGGGGGGGCACCGGGGTGACCCTTGTCCTTCTGCAAAAGGGTCCCGGGGACAGGAAGAAAGCCGGTATAGGCGAGAAGGCCCTAGAGATCTGGCTTTGTAACAACTCTCAATTTAAAACTAAGTTTTATCAAAAATTGTGTTCGTTCTTTCTGAAACGTCGCTGAAGCACCCGGGAGCTTTGTGAACTGACAACATAATGAGCTTAAGTTTGCATGGGTTAAGGCGTGTCGTTATGCGGGTCCACGCCTGGGTCTCACAGCTCCTCTGGAAGCAAGGTGCGACTGGGTCCCCAAACATCCCTTCGCATTTGGCAACAAAGCCTCCGCCCCCTGCCCAATTGGCTGCTCTAATCTGGCTGGATTCGAATCGCGAATAGTAGTGTGGCGCGCCCCAAATAAATCAGCCCTGGGGACAGGTCGCGCCCCAGAGCCAGCACCTCTCCGAGGACGAGGAGGGCGGCTCGCTCCGGAGGGGCCACTCCTTGAGTCTAAATAGTCAGGAGAGAAATAATTTCGTTTAAGATTAGCACCCCCCCCCAAAGGAGACAGGCAGAAGGAAAAGGAAAGAAAAAAGAAAGAAGGGAAAAAAAACGAAGAAAATAGAACTTCTAAGAGCCTATTTACTGGGGAACTATGGGGGACTTCTCCAGTTCTTGGGTTCCTCCCTAGTTTAGGGTACACTTCTCCCCTCCGCATCCTCTGTTCTGCCTGCCTTCCCGGACTGCTGGGGTGCTCAAAGGAAACTCTGAGCGTGGGACCTGGGACCCCCTAGGGGGTGGCTTTGAAATGTGCCGCTCCCCCTGGGGAATGGAAGTTTTCCCCAGGGCCAAATCCAACGCTTTGGGAAAATGGTAAACTGGATGGGTCAGGCTTCCAATTGCCTTCCTGTCTGAAGAAACTCTGCGGGTTAAACAGTTTTGTTTTTAAGTTAACTGAAAAGAAAGACATTTTACTAGCCATTCCGTCCTTTAGTTGGAAAATCAATCTAAAAAAAATTGTGATCCTGCAAAGGAGCAAATTACAACCTCCCACTCTTGTTTCAGGCAGTGTTAAAAAGAGAGTGGGAATCTGGAAGGTAAAATGTCGGGTCTCCTCTCAAGCCTTTAGAAACTGCTGGCTGTGGTCAGCCTGCCCCGCTGCTCACCTCTGTCCCAGCGGTGCCAGGGCCAGCGCACCCTCTCACAGATGCGGCAGAGCTGCGGGAAAAGCAGGTCCCCAGGGCTTTAGCTTTGTCCGAGGAAATTCAAATGGACACCTTCATACTTGCTAATATAAAGAAACACACACAGCAAGAACCAGGTTCAGGTCTAGGTCTCCTCAAGGGCTCAGGCTTGGAGGCCATTCACAGCCTGGAGTCTAACTTAGCCAGAGGATTTTAAAAAACTCGTCTCCATTGGAAATCACCTCACTGAGATATGAATTGAGAAAAAAAAACTGCTTTTAAGAGTAAAACTGAAAAGCATTTCAAAAACAGCTGTACTCAAAAGAAAGTCAAACGTCCACAATGTTTCTCTATCTGCTTACAAATGAGCTTCTGAAAATTCAAAATTTGGTTGGAACTCACGCAAAACCCAAAAGAGAAAGGCTATGGAAACCCTGGTCGGAGTTAAGTGGGAGGCAGACACCAGGTCACCTCTTCTGCTAGTCCCATTCGATCGAACTCAGGTTAAATTTTAAAGACCTGAATCCTGCTCCGGTCGCCAATCTCTGTTCCAGAGTTTTCTACCTTCACTCCTGCCGAATTGTGGCCGCATTGAAACTGGGAGCCGCCACAGCGATTGGGGGAATCAAAAAGGATTGTAATGAAAGTGACTAAATTGGATGAGAACGGTTTATGGACCGTCGTAGTAGCAATTTAAAATTCAGAAGTGTTTAGCGGCAATTTACAACGAAGAATGGAAAAAAAAAATTCTCGCCAACTTCCTTGATTTCACGATCTTCCCCCTCATTGCCAGGCCCTGTCCCCTTCTCCCTCCAGGATACACGGGTTCACAGTTCCCAATTATATTGGGAGGAAGCAGACTTTTAACGACGAGGTCTCCCACTCTCAAAATCCTATTTTACAATGCCCCTCGCTATGCCGTTTCAACTCTGCTTTGGCTCGTCTCCGTTCCCCAACTGGAAAAACACAAAATTAAAAAAAAAAAAAAAAGAGAGAGAGAGCCCAAATGCTTTCAGGGAGACTGACCTTTAGAAAATCATTTACTTCGATTTACCTGGAAAAAAATTGTAAAATCCATCCTCTCAAAGCAACTCCTCCTGCCCTAGTTAAAATTCTCTCTCCGCGGCCTTCTGGGGTCACGTCTGTCGGAAGAAATCTTTTTGTGAGCGAAAGGGAGCGAGACATATATCACTGCTCCTGCGGCGGCTGAACCTGCGCCCGCGCTCCTCGCTGCTGACAGATCCGCGCTGATAACCCCGCGACGTTCATTTCCAGTCCCTTTGCCGGCTCAGGACCGTATCAGTTTGTACACAGTTGTGATAACCATTTGGAGGGAGCGAAGAAGGGGTGTGTATGTGAGGGTGGGGGTGGGGAAGCGGTATTTCCCGCTGGGTCCTGGGAAGGTGAACCCCCTCCCCCCTTCCAACGACTTATCCGAGACTTACCTGAAGTTCTCCAGGATAAGCTCAGAGCAAACGGGACACCAAAACTTGGAAAGCATCTCGGGGCGCGACTGGGGTGGAAGCCCTTTTCATCACGCGCAACTTCAGGGACTAGCCTTTACGTATACCACGACCCCGAATTAAAAGTTCCCAAAGGTTAGTTGCTGAGTGTCGACGTGAACTTCCCGAAACCTCCTAGGAATTTAGTCTGTTTCTAAAAAGCAGGGCAGAGAGCTAGGGAGCGGGGCACTCGAGTTCCTTCTTTTCCATATCTTTGGAACCTGGATCCCCGACGGTCACCAAGACCCGAGTCCCAGGGTCTCGATTAGAGGTCGGGGAAGTTTAAGGTAGTTCACATACAAAGGCAGAGCATAAAGCTCTTCTAACGTGGATGAAGGAGCGGGGAAGGCTCCCGGAGCAAAGCACTTTCCCCCTCATTCTGGGGGCAAGTTGACCCTAAAGCTGGCGCGTCCCTCCCGCAGCGGTGGCTGCGCAGGGCTGTGCACAGCCAACTCCTCTCGTGCCACCCCCCCCGCCCCCGTGAATGCGTATGTAACTGGGGGCGGAGGAAAGTGCTGTGCCGCCGGATGGGTGTGGGTCGCCAGCCAGGTCAAGCGTTCCGCCACCTCCGCCCCTCCCTGGGCGTCCCAGGGCTCGGCGCCCCCTCGGTGGACTGGCCCCCTCCCAGGAGGTACTCGCAGCTCGGCCCACACCCGCAGGCTGCTCGGCACTCATTGTCTGCTGGGGTGGCGCGCTCCCCTCCCCCCGCCGCCCGCGGTCCCCTCCCCACCCTCTTTTCTCTCCTCCCCTCGCTCCCTCCTCCTCCTCCTCCTCCTCTTCACCTCCAGCGCCCAGCTGCTCGCACAGCGCAGTTCCGACCCACAGCCTGGCACCCTTCGGCGAGCGCTGTTTGTTTAGGGCTCGGTGAGTCCAATCAGGAGCGCAGGCTGCAGTTTTCCGGCAGAGCAGTAAGAGGCGCCTCCTCTCTCCTTTTTATTCACCAGAAGCGCTGCGCAGACCCCGGACTCGCGCTCGCCTGCCGGCGCCCACAGCCTCTCTCCGCGCTCGGGAGCAGTCTCCGCCGCGGCCGTTCTCCATGCGCAGCGCGCGCCCGAGGTTCGGCTGCTTTCTCGCTTGCTCGGGCTCCCCTCTTTCCTTCCCTCTACCCCCCAACCCGTGGCGGGCCCCTCCGCCCCGGGCTATCCCGCCCTCTGCGGGCCGCGGGCTGCTCTGTGGGTGTCTCCCTTCTGTCGCGGCGGGCTGTAGCGGCTCCCAGGTTCCCGGGACACCGCGGACCAACTTCTGCTGTCTCTTCCTCTCCCTGAAGCGCTTATCTGCGCTCAGCGTTATCTCCGAGTTATCTGGCGCAAAGGGGCGGGAGCCGGCAGTCAGGCGGGCAGAGAGACTCCTTTCTAGCTATCTAGCCCGGGTCTGTGTGTGGGCATTAATTTTAGGCTGGTTATCTCTGAGGACCCGAAGTGATTTGGAAAAGCAGCTCGGAGGAGGCCCGTCCCGCTGCATTTCGCCTCCCTACTCCACTCCCTCCGAGTCTCCCCGTCTTCTTCTTCCTCTCCCCTTTGGGGTGGCCTCGGCCCCGGGGCGGTCTCACGCCCCCCCCCCCGCATTTCCCCCTCCTCCTCTACTCTGCGCTCCGCTCCACCCTGCTACGTCCGATTCCGGAACGGTCTGGCCTTTCCGCGGCTGGGGATGACCACGGGGTGGGCGGGGGTGGCCCAGCCGGCGTGAGCGCACGCGCTGGTGGCTGCAGACGCGAGCCTTGTCTAAGGTGTGCGGCGCCACGGGGAGGAGGGCTGGGCGTGAGACTGCGGCCCCGCGGGCACCCAGCAGTGCCTGGGCCCGGAAGGTCGGAGACTGTCGTCTCCGCCCCGGCGCCCCACCTTCCCTGGGCTGAATTGCACTTCTCTCTGGAGCTCGCGTTCCGTCCCGTCAAGCGCAGCCGGGGAAACTCTGGGAAAGCCAGTGTGGGAGAACGCGGCGGTTTCGTTTTCGGGGACAGGTTGCCTTCCTCACGCTAGTGATTTTCTCCCGGGCAGACCTCACACCGAGGCATTCCGGGCGGGGGGCATCCGTAGGGAGGCGGGAGAAGGCAGCACCGACAAGCAACAACTACTTAAAAAATTCTTTTGTGTGTCATCGGCCGAGAGGGAGCCACTTTGGGACGGAAGGAAAACCTCGGCCAGTCTCCCCGTCGCCCCTGGGATCTGGCGCGCTCAGACGGAGGATGCTGCAGAGGGGGTGGGCGGGAAGACAAGGGGACCCGGGCGGTGCAGGCGAGGGAGGGAGGGTAGCCCAGTCCTGGGAGGACTCTGCGGCGGCTGCCCAGGCTCAGTTCCCTTTTCCTTCCCCAACTCGCGCGCCCGGGGCAGAAACGGGATATTTGAGAAATCCCATTAGCTAGAAAAGGCAGTGGGAGTGAGATTCTGTGCGGCCTGTGCTTTTGGTAACCCGTTTTGATTTCTCCTCCCGTCCTTGCCTCCTCTCGCCCCGCCTCAGGAGCTAGAAGTTAGCTTGGAGAGGCGCCGGACCGTGGATGGCCTTGACTGACGGCGGCTGGTGCCTGCCGAAGCGCTTCGGGGCCGCGGCTGCGGACGCCAGCGACTCCGGAGCCTTTCCAGCGCGGGAGCCCTCCACGCCGCCTTCCCCCATCTCCTCCTCTTCCTCCTCCTGCTGCTCCCGGGGTGGGGAGCGTGGCCCCAGCGGCGCCAGCAACTGCAGGACGCCGCAGCTCGACACGGAGGCGGCGGCGGGACCCCCGGCCCGCTCGCTGCTGCTCAGCCCGTACGCCTCGCATCCCTTCGGGGCTCCCCACGGACCTTCGGCGCCCGGGGTCGCTGGCCCCGGGAGCGCCCTGTCGAGCTGGGAGGACCTACTGCTCTTCACTGACCTCGACCAGGCCGCGACCGCCAGCAAGCTGCTGTGGTCCAGCCGCGGCGCCAAGCTGAGCCCCTTCGCACCCGAGCAGCCCGAGGAGATGTACCAGACCCTCGCCGCCCTCTCCAGCCAGGGGCCGGCCGCTTACGACGGCGCGCCGGGTGGCTTTGTGCACTCTGCAGCCGCCGCCGCAGCCGCCGCGGCCGCGGCCAGCTCCCCGGTCTACGTGCCCACCACGCGCGTGGGCTCCATGCTGCCTGGCCTCCCGTACCTGCAGGGGGCGGGCAGCGGGCCCGCCAACCACGCGGGCGGCGCAGGCGCGCACCCCGGCTGGCCTCAAGCCTCGGCCGACAGCCCCCCGTACGGCGGTGGAGGCGGCGCGGC
>NC_048231.1:59120083-59146203 GCF_002007445.2 Ailuropoda melanoleuca
TCGGCCGCTGCGCACGTCTCCGCGCGCTTCCCCTACTCGCCCAGCCCACCCATGGCCAACGGGGCGGCGCGGGACCCCGGGGGCTACGCCGCAGCTGGTGGCGGGGGAGCGGGCGGCGTGAGCGGCGGCGGAGGCGGCAGCCTGGCGGCCATGGGCGGCCGCGAGCACCAGTACAGCTCGCTGTCGGCCGCGCGGCCGCTGAACGGGACGTACCACCATCACCATCACCACCACCCGAACCCCTACTCGCCCTACGTGGGTGCACCGCTGACTCCCGCCTGGCCCGCAGGACCCTTCGAGACCCCAGTGCTGCACAGCCTGCAGAGCCGCGCCGGAGCCCCACTCCCGGTGCCGCGGGGCCCCAGCGCAGGTAAGGGGTGCGCCGCTGCGTGGGAGTGGGGGCCTGAGGCGCTGGGGTGTACGGGGGTGTGGAACAACTGGTTGACTTGGGCCTTGTTCGTAGGGTTTTTCCGTCTGGGTGCCTACAGGTCGGCCGGGCCCCAGGGAGAATTTGCAGAGCTTTGGTGGCAGGGCCACCCAGAGTCTGGCTGTGTTGGTGAGGTGCTTCTATTTTGCGGATTGTTTCAGTCCCTTTCCACGAAGGAGGCGTAGTGCGCCCACATGTTTCAGTGCTTTGGAGAAGCTCTTGTTACTTGAACAGTGAATGGGGTGGGTAAATTGGAGAAAAAGGGCCTGGGAAGGAACAGACAAGGCCCTGAGACCTGTCACCGAGCCTAATTGGCCTAAGTGAAAGAATGAGACTCTGTGGGGGCGGGGGGGGTAAGTTTAGGAGAGTGTGGGGCACTTGATTCACCCTCTCATCAATTCAAATCTCCAGAGGTGAGGAATTGTGTTTTTCTCAAGGAGAGTGTTTAAATGCTCCACGGTGGAAAAGGAGCTAGGGAACTAATTAGCTTCCCCCTCAGTAAGAGGGAGAGAAGAGAGGATACTTGGACTAGTCAGCCTTGTGACTGTCCCGACGACGGAGAGCTGGTGGAGGGGCCCTTTTGCTTGACATCAACTGGGCCGAGGTATCTGGAGTTGCGGCTGCTGCCGGCCACTGGCAGGCTGGGACCTAGGGATCCTGGAGCTCCCACATCAGTTCTTCCTCCAGAATTCAACCCACCGATCTTATTCCAGTGTTTGGGTGTGATGTGGGGTGACTTGGGAAAACAAAATTGTCAAAATACCTGGAAAAACCCCATTTTGAAAAAGTTTTCTGCTCAAGCAGCGGGCTATGAACTGTGGTGTCCGAGTGCCGCTTTTCTCTGCTGCTGCAGCATTCTGGTTCCCTCTAGGTGCTTTCACGGGTCTCTTCCTTTGTATTTAACCCGTTTGGTAACTTGACAGACTCCTAAGACAAAACCTTTTTTGGGGGAAGGAGCTGTTGTTTGTTTGAGGGGAAGTGTGAGAGTCACAGAGGTGGCAAAGAGGCAGGAGACCATGTCAGCCTAAATTATCCTACCTGGTGTCGTCACACTCCAGGTCCGGGCTTTTTCTGGGAGCCTTCATGCTCCGTTTCGGAACAACAAATCTTTCAGGGGCCCTAACTAGTAGGATGAAGTGGTGAATTGCCAGCTTTGTATTCAAAAGACATACTGGAAATGCCAGTGGCCCAAAAGCGAAGGATCTGACTTGAACAGCCCTCCTGGTAACACCGGGAGGGGGCAACAGGCTTTTTGGTAACCAGTTTGCTTTTTCTCTACCTCCTCAGATACTGGTGTCAGAAGTCCCTCTTCTTTCCTCTGCGAAGTTGGCCCTAGAGACCATCTTCACCATTGTGTAGAGTGGGTGTGGAGGGTCCTGTTGAGGAGAGACTTGAGAGCAGAGCACTGTCACCTTATTGTGTAGCATAGGGACCCATGGCTGGTTCCTAGGCTGGATCTGAGAGACTGGGACAGGAGGAATCTTCAAAGAATGGTTAGGGGGTTGGTGGTTAGGCTGAGGCTTTAGTCGGTCAGGAATCCAACAAGGACTCTCCACAGGGTGTGTGGGTTGGGTAGGGGGGTGGCTCCAGTTGGAGCGAGATCTGCAGCCCCACCTGTCTCAGGACACACCTTAGCGTAGTCTTCATAGCCCTCTCCCCCCAGACTGAGTAGTAGTCCCAAAAGACATAATAATCAGAGTCTTCCGATGTTTAAAGCAACTTGTTTTCTATAGAAAATCTTTTCAGAGGCAGTAGGGTGCAGTTGCAGGCAAGTTAAAATATCATTTTAAACCTAGCTTATTCTTTTCACCAACTTTTCACCTTCTTGATAAGTTAGGAAAATCTTCTGTAGATCCAGAGTATGTTAAAAACAACCACCAAAAATGGGGAGGGGCTTGGGAACACCCAGCTTTTGCATAAGAGTTTTTTAAGAACGCAGGAAGCTACTGAAAATCAAGCCAATCTGGGGGTGGGAGAGGCAAAAGACCTAATTTTGGTTGTCCTCGCAGGTGTTCTCAGGGTAGAAAAACCTTGACCTCCAACCTCTCTCCTCCCAGCTTCCAAGCTAGATTCCCCCCTTTTCCACTTTGATTGTTTAAAAAAACAGGCCATTTTTGAAGGGACTCTTTAATTGATTTGGGCAAACAGCAGGGCTAAAACCTGAGCCTTTTCAACCTACAGTGGGGAGGCCTCCGGGAACCTGCTTCATACACCTCTCCCTGATTTTGGTGGTGTGTGGATGGGAGGGAGTCCTGGGGTGAGTCTTCACCAAGCTTCAGTCCCTGAGCTCAGCGCCCTCCTAAGGTCCCGCTGAACTGTGTTCCATTCTTTGGGTCTTGGAACGCATTCGCTGGCTGTGCCCTTCTCCCCAGTGCCTTTTATTTTCTCCAGGGGAACCCAAAGCAGTCGTGTTTAGGAGACGTGATGAGTAGGGTGAAACCAGTGAACAAACATCCAGCACAATTAGATTTTCTAATTGTTTTTAAAGTTTTTCTTACGTTAGTCGGTTGTAGGATTGTTGCTGGTGGGTAAGCGGTAGGGAGAAAATAGGAGCTCTAGATTTAATTAGACATCGGCAAACTTCCTAAATTTTATTTATGCAAAGTGGACTTAAAGTTTTGTCTTCAGGTTTTCAGATGACTAAAGAGATTTACCTGGAGAGTTCACACTGTCCTCTCTTGGCAGTCTTTGTTGGTTCCAGCCTAGGGGAAGGAGGCTGGGCTTAGGGCTGGGTTCTCCAGGGAATGCCCCACTCCTCTATCCAGAGGGTCTCTGATAGGTAACATTTTAAAGTCAACAACTAAGACAAATACCTTGTTTAACTTCAGTGTCCTTGAAGTCCTGAGCATTTTACTGATTACCGTAGTCAATAGTGGCTTTTAGGGTGGAGAAGAATAAATCTTTGTGATGTGTTGTAAGTTGTGGTATCCCTGTGACAACTTTGAACTCCAGTTATGTAGGATGCTAGTTTCTTTTAAACTTATTTCTTGAGGACGAAGCAGACTTGTTTTGTAGGGTAAATAGTATTATGTAATTAAATAGTATTCACGCCAAAGACATATTTAAATATCTTTACAACAAGTAGTTGATGGTAGAAACCAGCTGTGAACTGTTCGGGGAATGAGAAAGAATAGAAAGGTTTACTAGCACACATCTTCAAAATAAAACTTTAAAATGTAATGTTTATTTACTTTAAAAATTGATTCAGAAGTGTTTCTTAAAGAAAGCAAAATTTGGACATTTAAATCTTCTATAAATAATTCTAAACAGAAGGATATTTTTATTTTTTATGAAGTCTATTTTAAAAGTATTTAATAAGTACCTGTCTCATTTTACATAGTGTTCATTCATATTTAACAAATTTAAGTGGAAGTAATAAATGTTACCAAAAACCATTTACTCTGGAGATTTTCTCTTATTAACAGGTTTAGGTTAGTTGTAAACACCAGAAACTAATCCAATAGCAAAGTGACACAACATAGTTTAGGTAGATTGTGTAAGTTGAAGATTGGTGTACGAAAAATACGAAAGTTTTATTGAGCACTGAAACGGTTTTAGTAATGTTCTGAATCAAAGTATCAACCGTTTGTAGAAATTTCGCAGATAGAAGCAGTTAGACCCATGTGGAACTCAAAATATTTCAGCATTTGGTCCTTGTGGCATGAAAAGAAAATTTAACATTGATCTCTGTGCTTGTTAATGTTGGTGCCTTTTTTTTCCATGGGGAGACCTGAGTCATTTTCTAGTTAATTGATAAAGTGCCCAGAAACAGTATTTCTAATTTCACTTGTCCATTTTTTTTTATTAGAGAAAAGGAAGGGGTCTGACAGATACAGTAAATACTTTAAAAATTACTTGGGATAAAAGTAATAAGGTAGCCCAGCTGTGTCCCAGGATGTTAGTGGGTTTGGTGCAGGGGTCAGTGATCAGTGTTAATACTGTATGGTTTGCTCGGTTTGGCAAGTGGCACACTGTAATTATGATGGATTTCAGTTTTGAAACGCTTGGGAACAGCCGGAAAGGAGGGGTCAGGGGACCCAAACCGACTTCCCCACAGCGCATCTCAACTCCGAGGTCCTTGGAGACCGAAGGCAGATGATTGGGGCTCGGCCTCCAGCACCATGTCCTGCTGCTTTCCTGGGGTTTTACTGGGCCCGCCCAGGGCTGCAGAAGTATTGGACAAAGGATCGATAGCGACAACGGCCGGCTCCTGGCATGGCTGCTGAGCAGAAAGACCCGTGGGGAAGGGCGCGGGCGGGGAGGCGGGCAGCAGGTAGCCAGCGCTGGAGCCAGGGGTGCCGGGGGTCTTCCGGGGAGCCCGGGGACGGGCGGGAGCTGCGCGGCCTCACCGGGCCTTTCGTCCCCGCTCTCGCCGCAGACCTGCTGGAGGACCTGCCCGAGAGCCGCGAGTGCGTGAACTGCGGCTCCATCCAGACGCCGCTGTGGCGGCGGGACGGCACCGGCCACTACTTGTGCAACGCCTGCGGGCTCTACAGCAAGATGAACGGCCTCAGCCGGCCCCTCATCAAGCCGCAGAAGCGCGTGGTAAGTGCGAGCACCGCCCTCCCCTGCGGCCCCGGCCCCGAGCGGCTCTCCTCCTTTGGCCCCGGCGCTGCGGGCTCGCCCCGGGCGCTCCCGCGGGAACAGGTGCGGCGAGACCCGGGGCTGCCGGGGTCCGCCCGAGCGCGGGGACTCAGCTGTCCCCTTCACACCCGCGAGCACCCGAGGGGCGGTTGCCCCGAAACCAGCGTCTGGGGAACGAAGACAGCCTTTCCCCACATTTACACCTGGGGCATGATGTCTGTAAATGGGGGGAGGAGAAAGGTGCAGGGAGCTACCATTTTTTTAAATACACAAAAGTCTATATTGACAAATCTCTAGATATACTTGGAAACGCACTAGAAAAATTGTGGACAAGAAAGTAGTAATGACGGTAACCTCCGGGGAGAAAAACTGAATATACCAACCGAGGTCAGATGAAGGAGGGAGATCTTTCTGCCCTGGTTTGGATTTTATTCTTGAAAAACCGTCCTCGTTTATACCCCCTCTCCTCCCCAATAGAATATGACAACCCAAACCCGCCCTCCCTTTCTCCCCACAGCCTCATTCAGGGTTCCTTTGATTCTGTTCCTTATACCTTTGGGTCCCTTCTACCTCTTGTCCTGAGAGGGAGATTTTAGTCCCAAATTCCATCCGTCTTTTGGATTGTCTTTGATGAAAATTTACTCTAACCTTTGTTACTTTGAAATCTAGCTGCTTAGAAAACTACATAGAACTTGAGAAAAAAAATGCAGTCTTACATGCTTCTCAAGTTGGGGATTTTCACCAGTTCAAACACATTTTTTACTGTTTTAAATTATGCGAATTCTGATTTTCTTCAGGGACAAATCTTAGGTGTGGCGTTAGGAGAGGGCATTTACTGCTGTAGTGATTAGAGAAAATAAATGAAAGTGTTCACAGGCCCGACGGTAGGGCTAACATTTGTTTAACCAAGCACTCATACTCTTAATACCTTTTAAAGTAAAATATTTTACAGTGAGATGCCAGACATCTTAAGTATCCAAGTAATTTATTTAATTGTTATACTCTAATTAGCAGGAACAAATGCTACACATGTTGTTTGTGTTAAATAGATTAGGGTGATATTGCATCACAATGGAAGTCTGACACCTTAAAGAGAAGCAATTAGTTTTATGGTTGTTTTGTTTTTAATGCATTTAAAATAAAGTGGCTGAGGCTAATTTAATGTATGTGCCTTAAACTTGGTTACAACCTCCTGCAGCTTAAAATGGTCTTCAAAGGGCATCCTTCACTTAAGCATCTGACTCCCTATGGTTTTTCACTTCTTATGCATCATATTAAGAAAAGAAAAAGTGGCCAGAAAATATTCCAGGAAGTTCGTTGTTTTCGTGTATGCACAGTGAAACTGATTTTTTTTTGAAAGATACATTGAGCTGAGTTCTAGCTGAGTTCAGCAAGGCAACCTTTTCTTGAGATTGAGGGGGAAACTGGTAGAAGAGTAGCTGATTAGGTTCTAGTTGCATTCTGTGCATATGGATCTAGTAACATCCATATTTAGGTAGTGCCATTTGTTTTGTGCACTTACCAGTCAACATAACTTACCAGAAAAGAGTTTTTAACATCTCTTAATCTGTTGGTTTTCCTTCTGTGTGGCAGGTGTCTTGGCCGTGACCAAGGTCAGCCATTGTGCTTTGTAAATGGGTTATAAATGATAACCAATTGAAGGGCGTGTTCATCAATTAGTTCTTGTGGGCTTCTTATTTATGGTTTTGTTGGATCTAGCTTAGTTCTCAGAATGTTGAACCCAAGTTTGTTTAGCCAGCAGTCCAGAACCAATCACTGTGAATTTGAACTTGTAATACATTGCAAAATAAGAGATTTATGGTGTAACTTGAATTCCTTGTCAGTGATGAATATAACTGAGATCACTTGTTGCAAGGAACTTTTATAACCCATTCACCTTCATTTCTCATGTTTATGGAGACTGGCTTCACTTATGATTTGCAGTTGACAGTCATAAAGTTCTTTGTTATAATGGCAAATTCTGATAACAAGGTTACTTCACGTTGGCTTCAAATTCCACTGGAAACTGTCATAAATGACCTGTTTATAAAATGAAACTTCTTGTCCCTAGTTTACTGATTTCACATTTATGAAGAGAAAGGAGTGCTCTCCTAAGAAATTATTTTATTTTAACCATAAAAGGAAAAAAGAAACAAATCCCGATGTGTAAGGTTTTATGTTTTTATCATTTTAGCAAAACGATTCACGCAAATGGTTTGCCTGTCAGCCAAGCAAGCTCATTTCAACCAAAAGTCAAATCGGTTTTTTCATAGCATTGACTGCTTAAAAATGTTGTATTGCTAAGAGGTTTACCATGGTCTCTTTGTTTTTATTGATTAGTCTGGAAAGAATAGTGCTACAGTAATACAATAGGATGTGAATTGTAAATGCAGAATTCAGTTTTATCTTTTAAATATGTCAGCAAAGGATTTGATAAATCCTTTAACCTGTGAATATTGTACACCCTCAATTCATATTTTGTTGTACCTTCTTTAAAACTATTGCTTTCTGAAATTAATCAGTGTAGCTAACTTCCCAAATTCTGTCAAAAACTTTAAACGTATTTTGGTCCTTGGATTTTCCCCTCACAGCTTTTTCACTGAAGTCATGGCGCTGTTGTATAGTTGCTCATCTAGGTAATTTAAAAACAAATTTAGATTTTGGCATTTGGGGGAGGAAACATATACTAGCTTAAACTCTTTGTGTAACTTGCACATAAAATTTAGCTGAGATAAATTCCCTCTCAGGGTGTTATGGGCATAAAGGGAACATGGAAATCGGAATGACAGTGCCTTTTCTGATAATACCATTTAATCCTTTGTATGAACAAAAGTTAGGTACTGTACTAACAGGGTAAAGAAAATATATCCCTATCACTGTCTGCAAGACAATGCCAGCATTAACACAGTGCCGTAAAATTTGCTTATCCTTTGTAAAATGAATAATACAAAAACTCAGGAGACAGGCAACCATGATAATTATGAAATGTATTAAAACATACTTTATAAAAATTCTGTACATTTTACAAGATCCATTTTTATCTATCTAATCTGTCTGCCTGGCTTTCTATAGTTTTTGGGTTATTCCTCTGCACAGATCTGAGAAATAGACCTGATTATCTCTAGCTTCCAGGTGAAGTGGACACTACCCAAAGCCACTTAGGACACTGGCGAGTGGTTTGTGATTGAGTGTCGTTGACTCTTACATCTCAGACCTCTGACAACAGTGGGCACAGTTACTGGCCAGCGTTGTGACTTGGTCCCAGTCATTCTATACTATGAGTGAATATGCTGGAGCGACCCAAACATGCATGTGGGATGGGGCACCCTACATGAAACCCCAGTGTCTTGGTTCAGGAAGGTCAGTCTAATTATACTTTATATCTTTTTCTCAGGGGACCTTTTATATTTTTATAATAAAAGGTCCATGCTTGTTGATGACAGGGAGAGGATACATTGATGTATGTACCAGATACATAGTCGCTTAATGTCTGTACACTTACTTCCTTGTGCTACTTTTTAGCCTTCCTCCCGGCGGCTTGGATTGTCCTGTGCCAACTGTCACACCACAACCACCACTTTGTGGCGCAGAAATGCCGAGGGTGAACCTGTGTGCAATGCTTGTGGACTCTACATGAAACTCCATGGGGTGAGCCACCTGTTCTGCTCATGTGCATACATATTTAGTCTCTCATTTGTACATGGTGTCTGTTAAAAAAAAAATCAGCCAAGGAGAGGGGATGAAAGTGAAGAATCTGATTTTCTATATGCACGTTACTGAATTTAGGACGTTATTAATTATAATAAAAAGGAATACCTTACATACCAGTAAGAAACAAAACGTGTGTACATGGTAAGACATCCCAATTTTAAAAATATAAAAAGTGAAAAATGTGCATTTTAGGATCTAACGTGGTAACGTTTTTAAAAAAACTGTATACCCGAAGGAAAAAAGCATGGAACCAACTACAAATGCACAAAAACTAGTTTATATCTTAACTTTAAAATTTTTTAGTGCAATCAAGTCATTCGTGCGAAGGAGCAATCATATATTCGGTAGTTATTGTTAGCAACATTCTGTCCGTCATTTGAAGGATAGCATGAAATATAAACTCCATCAATCTTAAAAAGGAAATTAACCTTGTTATGTGTGGGAGGAAGAGAATGCACAGTCTCTTTGAAATAAAAATAAGTACCTAGTGGTTTTATTCTATAATTGAAGTTGTTTAAAACAATAAACAGTTGAAGGAGTAAATTTTCCCTGGCAAAGTCATCTCATTTTCTCCTAAGGAACCTGCATTTGATGGGGAGAGTGTAGCCTTTGTACAGGTTGAGATATATTCGGCATGTATAAAAGTTGGGACTGAAATTTATGCCAACTTCGTTTAAATGAGGGCTTTCAGTACTGATGTTGAGTCTTTGGTTAAAGTTGGGTTTTTCTCAATATAATATTGATTAAACTTAAGGCCTATATGAAAAATTTTTTAGGTGCCTCGACCGCTTGCTATGAAAAAAGAGGGAATTCAAACCAGGAAAAGAAAACCTAAGAACATAAATAAGTCAAAGGCTTGCTCTGGTAAATACAATAAAATGCTATTTGGCTGTAAAGTGTTGGCCAACCGTAAGAGGAGAGTGTGTGTATTTATGAGGCTAATTTTGACTGTTGCAGGTAGTAGCAGTAATTCTGTTCCTATGACTCCAACTTCCACGTCTTCTAACTCAGATGATTGCAGCAAAAATACTTCCCCTACAACACAACCGACAGCCTCAGGGGTAAGTGTTAAAGCATCAGAGACTCCTTCAAACCAATGGGGTTGCTCTCTAGTGTATTATCTCAAATTTTATCTTATCTGGTAGTACAATAATCTAAACCAACAGTTCAGTTTAGTTAGCTGATACCTAAGAATAGTTTTCAGAGGAGATTACATTTGAATGTCAACAAAATGACAAACTTAAGTACTTTACAAACCTCTTAATTAAGATCTATATCATTTTTTTATGGTTAAATTAACCCAAGTAAAAGCAAGAAGTTTTGGTTTGAAGTGCTTGAAGTTGTTTTATTTCCAGGTTTCTGTCTGAACTGCTATATATGTGTATTTCTGATGTAGATCAGGAGAACTATGAACTCGGGTTTTATGTATCTCCATGCCTGTGGCCTTTAAATTGCTTTTGCTTATCATAGCTACTCCGTCTTTTTCCCCTTCTCTCCTCTTCTCTTCCTTCCTTTTTTTTTTTTTAAGTCATTTTTAAAAAGCAAAACTCATTATAATGTGTTCTGTGCTGCCGTCCGTATTCACTGGTCTTCCTTCGCCCGCTGGCCTCTTGCCGGGAGCCCCGGCTGTCGTGGTACCCAGGCTTATTTCGGCCTTGCCACCCGCCTGGGAGCAATTCGGTGTGTGAGGTTGTGAGTAATTCAAGCCCCTAAGGATAGGGATGCCGGGGCTTTCTGAGGATCCCAGTTAGTTTCTGTAAAGGTGTGATTGAAACTCAGTTTTTCTCAAGGGTTGAGCACATTCCCACCCTAAATTTGTTTTCCAAAATTACCTGGAATGCTCTTGAAGAATAACTTGGCTTTACCCTAGACCTCCGTGGGATCTGGGGTGAGATCTGGGCCACAGGACTTTACAGCAGGCCCTAGTGATTTTTTTAGGATTATGCTGAGACTAGTTTAAGGCAAAGCACCAGCATTAAAATCCCTGTTTTTACTTAGTAATTGTTTTTTTACATTTAGCTTTGCCCTGTTTGGGGTACTTTGAAATGCTGCAGATTCCTGGGCCCCACCCTAGATTTTCTGAGTCAGAGTCTCTGGGGGTGGGGTTTGGGGAGTTCTGTGTTTTTGAACCAGCGCTCCAGGTGAAATTGAAGCTTGTTGCCCTCTAGGTGTCTTCTAACCAGGGTTTGGGAACCACAGAGCCGGTATCTTTTCATCATACCTTGAATGGCTTAAACAAGCAAAAATGAAACATTAAAAAATTTAAATTTGATATTTCTGTTTGGCCCTCCATCCCAAATTCTTTTGGGCTTTTTCTTTTGCTTTAATGACACAAGAAGTATATTCAGAGTCGCAAGCAAAAAGCCTTTCCATTGTTTTCGTTTGTTGCACATGAATGTTAAAGAACATATTTCTAGCCTTTATAATAAAAGGTGGACTCTGGTGTAAGATTTTTTTTTTTTGTATGGTGACTAACATAATAAAAAAATTTAAAAAATATATTTTTTTAACTGAAGGGTTAGGTGTAATTTTAAGGGTCTAACTTGGTAGATAAAACAGTTATTTGTGTGGAAATGGAAAGATAAAGAATTTAAAAATACTCTTTATTATGCCCTAAGTCCTCAGCTGCGCTTAGGTAGCAGCTAAATGAGGCAGAACACTGTCCTGGTTTTTGAAAGCACGGGGGGAACAGCCAGGTTCTTGGCTTGGGTGTCAGTCTTTTCTAGCTGAGATGGAGATCGCTCCCAGCTTCAGGTCACTTTTTTTGTTAAGACCAGCTGAAGCCTGGAAAAAGCCAAATTTGAATGATAAATGGCACAGAAATACAGGTATTTGCCCAACAGTGGACTTTTGGGGACATGGTGTTTGTTTTGCTTTCATGGTTTTGTGATGTGAAATTTCAAAATGGGCCGTTTGTGTATCTGATCCGTTGTCCTCCGAGGGGGGACTGTGGAAAGTCAGTGGCGGGATCTGGCTCTGGCCTGCCTGCAGGAGGGACCTCGGGAGCTGTGCCGGCCATCCTCTGACTGCTTCGGGCCGGGACATCCCTCTCCTGAGACCCGGCACGTTGGGGACAGCTCGCCGGCCCTTGCCCCTGCGGAGGAATGCTCCGTTCCTTGCTAGAGGCCAGGCGGCAGAGCGATATGATACGGAGTTTGAGAGCAGTTCCATGCGAGGTCTTGTGCTCTAAGCCCCCAGCACTCCTTAGCCCAGGCGGCCTCCACGGGGGGCCGGCTGTGTGAGCTGCGGAGGAGACCTCTATGTGTGTGTGTGTGTGTGTGTGTGTGTGTGTGTGTGTGTGAGTGAGCTTGCAAAGCCCAAGAGACCTCAAAGGCTTCCCAACACCTTTTCCCAGGGCAGGGGATGCAGATTGCCTGCCCTCCTCCTCTCCCTACAGGGACCCACTCCCCCAGGGTTCTCTCACCCGTTAGTCCATCACAGATGTCTCCAGCAGCCCCTACTTGACTTGGTTGTTGGGAAACTAGGCCCATGTGACAGAAGCCAGTCTGCTGGCTGCCTTTGGAAACTGTCCCCCTCCAGGAGTAAGTGCTGTAGACCCAAGTGGTCTCCCCAGGTGACTACCGAGCAGTGCCAGCATGTGTGCCCCATGGTTCAGAGCCTTCTCTGCGTGGGTTGAGTCTTGTGTGCGGCCCGCGGCTGAGGAGCTGTGAGGGGGACCTTGCTGGGGAAGCTGTCTGTGAGCAGCTGGCGGAAGAATTTGTGAAAGGTGACTGTGCTGACAAGATGCGTCATTTTCCCATTTTGGTCTCAGTTTATATGATGGTGGAGGGCAGCTGGTGTGGTGACTGAACGATTATAGGATTTGGGGAAGTGCTGTAGGTGAGGAAAATGTTCCATTCGCATAGCAGGGTTGTGCCTGGTACGCAGTACACAGCGCCCTGCTTGGCTCAGTGTTTAAGCCTCCTTTGATGATGGGTCTGGTCCGTCCCACTGATCTCCCGCGGCCTGTGGGGCTGACGTGGTGGAAATTAGTAGTTCAGGGTTATTCACTTGCATAGGGTCATCTGAGCTACAAAACAAAGGGCGATCTTAGGCACACTCCCAGTGGAAGACGGGAGCTGGGGGCCACATGATATAAGTGGCAACATAGCTGCTTTGCCATCTTTCCGTAATGATTGTAACAGCAAGGAAGTCAAAGATCCTTGCAGTGGTCCGCAGCAAACCTGCTGTTCCTTTGAATTCCCCCTGAGAAAGCAGTGTAGGAGAGGATCCCTCGGCGTTCCCCGCAGGCTCCTTTTAAATCCTGGTGTTCTTCCCTGTCCTGCATGTGGTGGCACCAGGTTCCCATGGCTGGTTCCTGAGCTGGCCTGGAGGAGCTGAGTATTCTGGAGGGAGGGTAGTTGTCTGCCGCTATGAGCAAAGGCTCCAGGGCTCCCTCCCCCCCAGCAGTGAAGGTGTGGGCAGGGTTCCTAGCATTCTTCTTGAGAAGTGTCTCAGAAATCACTTCATGGTGCTCTGAGGCCTCATGTCTTCCCTTATTTTATCATAAAGCTACAATATCTTAGCTTTCTGTACTTGTTGCTAATTTGCAATTTAACTTAGACCTCTTGGGAAAAGAAGGCATTCCTTCTGATGGTCTTCAGGTTGCTGACTTGGCTACCTTATGACTCAGTTTCTTTGGTGTAGGTTTTCTGTGTGGTGTGTGTCGGAGACAGAGGGAGGGCAGTGTGTTTCTTCTTTGAGACGGGGAAGCTGACTGCCATGCCTGCCCCTAGTATTAAAATAGCCCTGTCTTGTTCCTTTCAAATTCTTGTTTGTTAAGAAATGTGTTAAACTTAAATTTTGATAGACAGTTGATTAATTTTTGTGCCTTTCGAACTTAAAAGGTACATTTTCCAAGGAAAGTCTTATATGCTAAAATTTTCTTACACATAATAGGTTTACTGCAAATATGTATTTAGTTTGACTTAAATAGATAACATTTTCCTTTGGCATTTATATTCTCTGGTCGATTATAAGAATATTTAAATCTTTCATTGAATTCCATTTATTGGCTAAATTACATTTTATGGGTTTGTTATTGATTAGGAGGGAAATATGGAACATGTTCTGTTTTAGCAATCTCCAAATAAGATTTTTTATTTTTTCCAAGAAGATATAATAATCTATAAAATTCTTACCCTTCTTATGAATTGTAACTAAAAATTAGTAAAACTGGAGGATTCTTTACGTACATGTAAAATACATATATGGGTATATGTAATAGGTGCATATATATCATGTATAAAATGAATATATCATATATATGTTTTAGGGCTCAGTCCCCAAATTTTGTAGATAAAAGGTATTTGTGACAGGAAGGCTTAGTTGGGATTAAATCAGCAGTAAGACTTATGTTCATTATTTGCCTGCCTAAAAGTTATTCTATAAATAATTAAAAAAATTTAAAGCTACTTAAGTTTATATTAAAACCGCAAATACAATGTTGAAGCCACCATTAAACATACAATGTTGGAATACATGGAGATGAACTCTGTCGGACTAATCTTTGCTTTTATGCTCATTGTTCGATTTAAAAAGTTCTGTGCTCTGGGAGGCCCTGTTTACAATTGATAAAAAAAGTACCTGACCTCAAACTGTTTTATAATGTGACAGGGCTCACTGTTGGGCAGATGTGGAAGTGCCTTAAATGACTGGACACCGTGGGGTAGGAGTTGAAAGGAGGGAGTGGTTGATTCCAGCCTCAGTTGGAAATGGCTTCACAGAGTGCATTTGAGCTATTAGAGTAGAATTTTTGCAGGGCAAAGGAAACACTGGGATGGAGCGCTCCAGAAAGAAGAGCGTGGGCGTCTGTGGTAGTTTGGGGACATAGTTGTTAGTGCCCAGTGTTGCTGGAGCATAGGGTGTGGAGCCAAAGGCAGGAGGTGAGACAGGTGAAGTAAGTGGGAGTTACACCTTTGAAACTGGCTCAAATCAGTATAAAGTCAGCCTTAAGTGGGACCCAAAATGCCTTCATTTCTAAGTGACAGACTTTCTCTAATCTCCATCTGTGGTGACAAATGTGTCTCTATTTCTATGCTAGAGTCCCACAGTTACAGCATTCTTCATGGAGTATTTTGATAATTGACATAAACAAATGCAGGCGTGCTCCTGCTTGTACGTTTTACCAGCAGGGTTTCCCCTCATAATTAGTAGGGAAAGGACTCCCCTGGAGCTGGTGACATGCCCTCATGGCATACCATGTAGGCCTGGGCTTCAGTTTCTCTGTCCCCAGGGCTTCTGAGGGCAAGATGGTTGGGGTCGGCTGCCTGGTGAATCTTCTTCTGAATGGAGACATATTAGGCATGGTGTATTGGTGATAGGAAATGTTTCTGCACCTTCGTTGTTCGTTGCTGGTAATAGACAACTTCCAGAGAGGGAGGCAGATGTCCTCAGAATGAGAGAAGGGCCTCATCTCAGATTTGATGCTGGCTGGTACTGAGCCTTTGGGGTGGGGTGGGGGGCCTTACCTGCTTAATTTGGTCATTTTCTTGATACTAAATAAGGGTCTTCTTTCCTGCCTCATTTATTCCTCTGGGATGCTATGTGCCTAGATAGACCTGTTCCTGACTGCGGTCCCTCTTTGGTAATAACTTCTATTCAACGATCTTGTCGGAAGAAATACTTCTTCTGAGCTGCATGGTGCTGAGTCTCGGGCTACATTGGTTTGAAAGAGTTAATGCACACCCCTGGTGCTTGTAGCGTCCCTGGGTGTTCTCAGAAGGCCTTCTGAAGAAAGGCTGGGTACTTTGTAGTTAATATTTAAAGTTCTTTTTTATGGATTTTATGTTTATAGATTTCTATTTGCAAATTTTAGAAAGCAGCACGTTATAGTCACGTACCTTAAGCCTTAAGTCTCGTACCTTACTTCCGTATTGGCACATTCATACTCTGCTGTCTTTTTCTCCCAGTGATTGGATCATACTGGATTTACTATGGCATTATGGTTGGTCACAAAATAATAATTCCTGTTGTTATTATTCCTGCAATAGCCAAGCAACTGAAGGGTACATTCATGAAGGACTCATACATTGTATGAATTGTTTTCACTCAGAAGAACTCTGCAGAGCAGTTCTGACTCGAGGCTCCTGGAGGGGGACAAAAATTACTGCTCATCTCTTAAGTTGAATAATTTACAGGAGCTTTTAAGTTGCAGGAGAGCAGGGCATTAGTGTTAGTCTTGCATTTTATCATTGTACTCTTGCTTTTGGGAAGATCTCTCCCTCTTCCATACTTCATCACTTACAAGATAACTGGACATGAGCAGAAACCTGCTTCTGTCAAGTACTTTTTATGTGTCAGGTGTTTTATGTACATTTTCTCTTTTATTCGTAATTACCACTCTGCCTATGGTGTTACATTTCCATTTTCGATTTGGGGAGGGGGCTAGTGAGACTCAGAACAAAGTAACAGGCTCAAGGTTAAGTACGCATTAAGAGGCAGGATTTGCACCCAGGTCTGGCAGTCAGTGTTACCACTGTGGCATACTAGGCTTTTTGAATTTTTTAACTTTTTAATTTTTTTAAAATTTAAATTCAATTAATTAACATAGTTTATTATTAGTTTCAGTATGGCATACTAGATTAAGATATGGTAAATGATACTGAAAACTTCAGAGAGAAGATAGAGTTATTTTCTTAAAGAAATCTGATGAATTTTCATTAGTCATTTGAGCATCAAAAATCGTCCTGCAGAAACAAATGACATCAGAGAAGTGATTTGCTTGTAACCAAATATACAAGGCATGTTGTACAACTTTTCATGTGTTTCTAAATAAAATGTGTTAATGAGACTATGTTAATTGGATAATAAAAGAATAACAGAAATTTACTGTGGTCGATGTACCTAACATGATTATGAAAGGCTCTCTTACAATATCAAATACAAGGTTGCTGAACTAACATCCCTCTAATGCTGTGATTTCAATCTCATACACCGTGAGTGCCAAGTTAGTTGGAGTTGTTCAGAATGTTCAAATTGCCTTCAGTTAGTTTTTATGAAATCATTGAAAAGGCATTTAATAGGCAAGTGTCCATTTCCCTGCAGAGTTTATGGTCCACGATACTCTTTTCTAAATGAATAAAAAGAGAGTTAAAAAGTCATTAATCTCCCGCCAGGGTCTGTGAGAGTGCCGCAGTTAGGGTTTATTATTGCCTCATTTATAAGCTGGGATCCAGAGTGACTCCCTAAGGTCACAAAACCAGCCGGTGTTGAAGCCGGGACTGGAACCAATGTCTCCTGCCTCCCTGTCCCAGGGTTGTTACCACTCCCAGGGAGTTGACCAATCATCACAGTTATTAATATCCTATTTGCCACTCACTGCAAGCCATGAACGTAAATATTTTGTTGGCATTTTATCTTCACCCTCCCTACGTGCCAGGCTCCCTTTCTTCTTTCAGTTCCTTCTAATAACTCACGTTCCTGTCTGACCACGTTGGCCTTTGCTGAGAAAGTCACAAGCCAACCTGGCAGGGAACATGGACGCATGTGGAGTTTGCATACTTTCATTTTGATCTCAAGGCCTTTTCTAGGCTTCCCCCTTTAGTCTTCTGTGTGCGCTAGCGTGTGTGCACGCGCGCACGCCTGTGTGTTACGGGGAGGATAGTGAGGAGGAAGAGTTAGAGATGCATTGCACTATGTTACTATCCAATACCTTTATATATATTTTAGGAGTCAGCACAACTATATTGTCCTTTAAATAGTTGATAATACATATGTGCACCCAATTGATCACAGGACTGTGGTTTAATAAGTGACTCATTATCACAATCTGAAAGCCAGAATGCTAGGTAAAGAAGTGTGGGCAGGGTGTCATGTGCCTTCTCATGGCCTCAGGTTAGAAGGCTTCATTTTAGAACACAACGTTTCTCTGTAGATTACAGATTCCTTGCAGTTTCTTCCCCCTCCCCCCCTTGCCCTGCCTCTGTAAGAATATACAAATTGTCACAAGACATAAAATAATGTTACGGGAAAACATGGCCAAATTTAAGAAATCCTGGCTTAGAATGCTCTGAAATGTTATTGCTAAATGAATCTTCGAAGAAAATGAATTCCTTTACTGGAACAAAAGTAATTTATTATGCATTTCATGGGTGTCTGCCAAAAGAGTTACTAGCAATATGAAGATCTAATGGATATGAATTAAATACAGTCTTGTTAGCTCTGTTCATGTTGAGATCTCCCTGTTGCTAAAACATCTCCGAAGACAGGTGTTGGTATATGCGATAATTCTTAATTCAGCTCCGCGTCGCACCAGACCCGGCACTTGGAATTTCTGGGGCTGAGCACAAACAGATAATTCTGTTTACCTCAGATTTTGAGAAAGACTTGAACAGATAAACGACAGGTATTGATTTCGGTGTCCTGTTGGAGTCTTGTGAGTAAATAGTCCCAAATCAGTATCTGACGATGTTTAAATTTACTTGCTGTGCTGCTGTCTTCGTTGCTAACATGGCATGGTTTCACCAGAGCTGGGGCACACGCTCCGGAATCGTGTGTTTATCTTATTAAGGACACATACTTTTAATTTAAAGCTCTGATGAAGCTCATTTGCTTGATTCATAGTGAAGCCTCGGTATGGTCTGAAGCTTATTCTGGGGGTTCACAGATCAGCAGCTGGAAGGAAACACATTCAGGCAGCCAGGCGCTAGCTGCAGCCCTATGTGTGACTACAGTAAGCTGCCAAGGTTTTGTAAAGCCTCTGTTTTCCTCCTCCTAAAAGGGAAAAGTAATTCCTACCATCTGGTCCTTAAGAGCATTGTGTAGCATAAGTGGGAGATGCCCCAGACGTCTTTGAAGCTCAAGGAGAACAGCACTATTTAATCTTGGAAGTTGATAGTGACATGCTTTATTTACATGGCATTGTTTTTTTTTCATTCTAAGACATTAGAAATAAATCCTTACTTTCCTGATGGGGGAAGTTAAGAGACGTAGAGCTATTGCATTAACAAAGCAACCATGGGTTTTGTTTTTTTTTTTTTTTTAAGATTTTATTTATGTATTTATTTGAGAGAGAAAGTGCAAGTGTGTGTGTGGAGGGGGAACGGACTGAGGGAGAAGCAGACTCCCTGTTGAGCCGGGAGCCCGACGCGGGGCTCAATTCCAGGACCCGAGATCGAGAGATTGCGACCTGAGCTGAAGGCAGACGCTTAACCAATTGAGCCACCCAGGCGCCCCCAAAGTAACAATGTGTTAAATATTTTTATTTTCTGATAGCCACAATTTTTCATTCCTTGTGACACTTAGTCCTATCATAATGCTTTTCCTGTAATAAATGCTGCATGGCCTGCTTTCTCTGAGATGGTGAGATTAAGATGTTCATCCAATCCGAAAAGCCAGTATTGTTAGAAAAGATCATAATTCGCCAGGTTTTCAATCTTTTCCTTGGGATTCTTTGACTTTGACTAGAATAGAGTCATCCACTTTGATTCATTTTAGAAGATAAACCTTCTTCAGAATGCCAGTGACTTCAAGCTGTGGGACAGACCCTCCCCCCTACCATTTATGTTTGTAATCAGCATTTTTTAAAAATTTTATTTACTTATTTGAGAGAGAGAGCAGGAGCAGGGGGAAGGAACAGAGGGAGAGGGAGAAGCAAGCTCCCCACTGAGCAGGGAGCCCAATGCGGGGCTCGATCCCAGGACCCTGAGACCATAACCTGAACCAAAGAAAGACACTTAACCACTGAGCCACCCAGGTGCCCCTGTAATCAGCATTTTACTATTAGTCCAAGGGCTCTTGAACTTCGGGCTGTGCCTTTCTTCACTGTGACAAACCTGCCATTTGAATGTGTACAGAGGTACAAACAATCTGCTTCTTTGCCCAAGGTCGACTGTGTGCATAGAATTGTTCTTCCCCCTTAGGAAGGGCAGCATCTGGGGTATGGATAGAACCTGGCCTACTCAGGCCCAGAAGGGGTGAAAGGGCCCAAGGGGGCAGCCAGTGAGCTCTCCATTGAAGAATCGGCTTGTTAAATTACAAAAAAGTAATTAAACATACCGCTAAAAACTGAATTCGGTTATTGGCTGTAGTGACCGTGACTCTTCTCTTTGTGAGAAAAGGTGCTTGTGATGTTCTGCGCTGATTGAGTTGTTATGGGAGACATACAGGGTTTCGTCGTGACTGACGATATTTACGGGTCGCGATGGAGACAGAAACCTTGCGTGCGTGTTTATCTTCTTGTGCCGCTTCCTAAACTCGCAGTGAGTCACTTTGGTGTCTCCCTCCAAACTGAAATGAGTATGGTTTTTAGAGTGAAAGTTTACTAATCTGAACGTGTTTCTCCTTTGTTGGAATTTACACATAGCTGTTACTCTTTTTTTTTTTTTTGAGGCGCAGGCTGCTGTAAAGCACTGTGAGAGCCTAACCTAGAGGCTACAAAAGCAGAGATGAGAACGTTGGCCGTGAGGCATGGCTGGCTTCCCCTCACACAAGAAAAAGCCGTAACCACAAGCTTGCTTAGATGCGTAGGAAGGACAGATCAGAGGCCATGGAAGCGGACAGTCTGAGTTGGAGCTCAGGAGGCAGTGTGATCATTATCAAAGTCTTAAGCTCTGGGAATGATCACAAACTCAGCCTCAACCTGCCTGGGGTGCTGTGTTTTGTTTCTTTAGATCAGGGCTCCGTTAAGAGAGATTACAGCATGGACTGAACATACCCCCTTTGACTCCTTTTTGGTTTCCTTTCTCAAAGATGAAATTGATGTTTATAATTCACAAGCTAGAGAACCTGTGTTGTTCTGTAAGGAAGGGTTTCCTTCGCTGTGATGCGGCTCCTCTCCAGAGCTGCCTTAGGAGCTGAGCTGTCTCAGGGCTTGCCTGCTACCGGGTGTGTGAGGTAGTGGAAAAGAGGACTGACAGGGTGGGTGAGCTCACCGCGAGCCAGACACTGCTGGGCACTGACTCTAGGAGTCAAATCAGAAATCCTTGACTTTTTAGGGACGCCTGGGCGGCTCAGATCGTGAAGCATCTGCCTTCGGCTCAGGTCATGATCCCAGGACCGGGATCCAGCCCCGCATGGGGCTCCCTGCTCAGCGGGGAGCCTGCCTCTCCCCCCCCCCCCCCCCCCCCCCCCCGCTCTGCCCGTTTTTCTGCCTGCTTGTGCTCTCTCTCTCTCAAATGAATAAATAAAATTTTTAAAAAAAAATCCTTGACTTTTCAGCTATATGTCCAAAACTTTTCTCACAGGAGAAAAAAAAAAAAAATCCATGTGATCTAAAGGTGAACTGTGCCTACGTCACAGGCTGGTGGATATTTTCCATGTCCCGGCCTCGCAGGAGCCTGGGTTGTCCCTGAAGTCATTTATTCCTTTAAGAGGGAGATTTCCAGCCCAGCGGCTCTGCCGGGTCTCCTACCTAACCTGGCCTGAGTTCAGTGCTAAGCCAGGGCCGAGTCTGGTGCTGATAACACATTCTTTCAACAGGAAGTGCCTCCATTTTCAGTTGTCTGTGGGAGGGTGGAGGGCAGATAAGCTGTGAATGGAAACACAGAACAGATTTCTGCCCCACCCTCATAATGCACTTTGATCAGAGAAAGAGCGAGGACCTCCGCCTGCATGAGCTGCCCACCAAGAGGAGGAAGGATGGTTCAGCTGTGGGCATTCTGAAACGTTCCTGTCAGAGCTCCTCCTGTTGAGGAACACGGGCGGGGTTGGGTTGGTTTAGGTCAGTGGAGAGCCTGCTTTTGCTGTGTTCACGTGTCTGCGATCCGAACTAAAGTCCTTTCATGGGTTTAACTGGATGTGGGAAAACATACTCATCAATGGAAATTTATGCTTGTAATTTTGTGTGTGTGCGTGTGTGTGTGTGTGTGTACTGGGTCCAGGGTCGTAAGTTTTCTCTGATCCCCCCCCCAAAGTTGTACTGATTCTTGGTAGGCACCTCTTGAACATCACTTAGGAGGGAAAGGCACTTCAGACAGACAGTGATATGACAAGCCAGGTTTTTCTTAAGGAGAGTTGTGCCAATTCTAGATTTCTTACACAGTTAGTATACCAGTTTTGAGAGCTCAGGTTACACGGATGCACCCATTGTAGCGTGTTTGATGTTTTAACGTATGTGGAACCATGTTTCACATCAGCCAGGTTCCAGCCGATGGCAGGTGGCATGGATGGAGGTGACTTCAGGGGTGCATGGGGGCCCCTTCTGGTCCTCCCTTCTCTTGCTTAGTGCCTCCTCTCTGAGTCCTCCCTATTTTTTCATGTTACTCTATGACTCTTTCTAGGCTGGCTCATCTCTCAAGGGCTTGTGCGTGATAATTCTGGTGCTGACGTTTTCGACCTTCCCCAAAGCTAGACTGCACTACACCATCAATTAAAATAATCCAGGGAAGGTACTGATGGCTAATAGATGGTCCCCTGTCCCCGCACTTTACTGCATTCCCTGGAAATACTTGTGCATGTGCATAAATTCTTATGATGACAGAATTTGTATCCTGCTGTTTTTCAGTTAACATTTCATTACAGGGTTTTTTCCACTTTGCTACGTGATCTTATTATTTTTGATAATTACATAATAGTTCATTGAGCGGATGTACCTTGCTTTTCCAAACCATCCCATTTTATTAGGCATTAGATTATTTCCACGGTTTCCACTATTATAAGTTACCCTGCAGTGGATGTCTTCCCTTGTGGAGACTTTCCCTTCCTTTGAATTCTTTCCTTACAAATACAATTTCCAGAAGTGAAATTACAGAGCTGAGCAGGGTATAAAGTTCTTAATGGCTTTGCTAACTGCCTTCTAAAGCGTGTACCAGAATATAGCCCACCGGCCGTGGATGAGGCGACTAGGATTATCATGGTCTCATCAGATCTCATTACTATGATCTCATTATGTATCATTACATAACAATTTTATTTTTTTTAAGGTATGATTGATAATACAAAACTGTACGTTGCGGTATTTCGTGTTTAAGTAGCATAACCCCAATTACAAATAAGGTTCTCAGGTGTTGGCACAAACACTTGTTCCATTTTTTTCCTGAGAAAGTCAGATGTTGCTTTTGATTTCAAATGAGCTGATATGAGTCACTCATGTAATTTGGGGTTTGCCTGCCCTTTGATGCAGGAGTCTTGGTCTGCCATAGAGCTTAACATTTTTTTTCTTAAGATTTTATTTATTTATTTGACAGAGACAGCCAGCGAGAGAGGGAACACAAGCAGGGGGAGTGGGAGAGGAAGAAGCAGGCTCATAGCAGAGGAGCCTGATGTGGGGCTCGATCCCACAACGCCGGGATCACGCCCTGAGCCGAAGGCAGATGCTTAACCGCTGTGCCACCCTAGAGCTTAACGTTTTTGACTGAACAGAGATGAGACAATAGGTATTTGAGTTGGTGTCTTTTGGAATTATTGCTCAACTGTTAAGAATAATGTTCAGGGTATTAGGATTTCTTTAATGTAGTGATTTGAAGAAGGCCCATGAACCTTTTGAAGGGCTAAGGAAGCACCTTGTTTGTTTGTTTGTTTGTTTGTTGTTTGTTGTTTTTCCTGAAGAGTTGTCAGTAACAATTAGAAGAAGGTCATTGCCGATGTAGGTGGTTTTCAGTTAGCTCTGAATGAGTTCCACTTCGGCTCCCACTAAGTAATGGTGGTGACTCACCTGGTGAAGGGTAGAATTGGGGAGATTAAATTAGGTCTGTGCTCTTTAACCAAAATAATTAAAATACTAATAGTAGTGTATACTGGTGTCGTCCTTGTTGTCAGATGCTGTTGGAAATGCTTTGTGTATGTTAATGAATTTAATTCTTGCAATAACTTGAGGACATAGGTGCCTCTTTTAATTTCCATGTTCTAGGGGTGCCTGTGTGGCTCAGTTGGTGAAGTGTCGTGGTCCTGGGATCAAGCCCTGCATTGGACTCTGCACTCAGCACAGAGTTGGCTTGTCCTCCTTCCTCTGCTCCTCTTTCTTTCTCTAAAATAAATAAAATCTTAAAAAAAATAGTTTCCATTTCCTAGGTAAGGAACCTGAGGCATAGAGAGTTTCAAGTCTGGCCTTCTAGTTTACCTCTCTCACGTTGTCTCCTTGCCTCCTTTGGTCATCCTTCTGTTTCAGAAGGCCTCTGGCATGTCCTGCAGGCCTTGCATTCTGACTGCCCTCCCCTCACCAGTGTGCTTACCACGGCAAGCCTCACCCTGATGCTTCCACAAGTGCTGAATTGTCCAAGCCCTACGTGATGGGTGATGGGAAGGCGAGTTTACCCAGGAGGAGGCTTGGAGAGGTGACCTTACCTCTGAACCAGGGTAGTGCTTGGAAGTCCATCCACACCAGTCCCCACTGTTGCAGGCTGCATGCGGCCCATTCCCAGGAATCCTTTCCCCTCTGATTCGTTTTTCGACCTATTGCTCCACCTGCTTATCTCAGCCACGCACGATCGGCAGTTGATCATTGTGACTGTCACGTGTGTCTGTGGCCTGGGAGCTCATCCAGGGAGCGACTCTCTTTTTGGGGCTCGTGGTCCCAGTGCCTGGCTCTCCTAAGCACCTTGCCTTGCTGATGTGTGCTGTTGCTGACTTGTGATGGTGACCCACCCCTCTGCTGTCTCAGCATGTTTGGCCAGGTGAGGTGGGCTGCTTCCTGGGCCAGTCGGGTACCCTTTCTTTTTGTGTTAGAAAATAACACTTGCTGTGGTGAAGTCAGATTTAGCCGGATAAACGCCCATGCACTTTTTCTGGGAATAGATACATCAATATAAGATTGGATGTGACATAAATCATTTATAATTGCACTCACTCTTTTCATTAGTTGTATGGTAGCTCCTTTCTAAAATGAGTCCCTCTGTAATTGAGTATCACCCTTTTGTTTACTTCTTTGGCTGGCGGGTAAATCTGAGTCCTGTTGGGTGTGCTCACAGTGGAGTTTCTGGAATTAATGGCTAACGATAATTACCATATTTATAGGTGACCAAATCCATCGCTTTGGTGTGTTTGACAGGATTATTTCAGCCATTTCAAAATCTGTTTTAAGTTTTAGGCATCTCAGTGACTTCATGAAATTTGCTTTATTATGGAATCCAAAGTCTCCTGTTAAAGAAGTTGGAGTGTGGTGGTGCTATTGTGGCTGGATTTTTACAAACCCTGGTTTTTGCCAGGGAAGAGAAGGATTGGTTATCTGTGAGGGGCTGCATTGGGAAGTTGGGATGGGCCGATAGGAATTCCCACGGCCAGACCTCCTGGAGCCTTCCTTCCCAGCCTCATGCAGTTATTGTGAGAATTAAGAGAAAATCAGATGCTTTTTGTTCCAGAAAGAGCAGGACCACATTGACTTCTGGCCCTTGAGTGGAGCCAAGGGGGCTCAGTGTACCTTCCATTCAGTTCAGCCTGTGTCTGGTGCCCCACATTTCTCTGAAGTAGATGTCACATCAGCTGACCCAGACAAAGGGATGTTTTTGGAAAAGCACAAAACACCTGTGTCAAAAAGCAAATAGCCAGTAACTTATGGGATGAAACCCCGAAAGCTAGGAAGAAGTAACAGACTTCTGAGATTTTTAGAAGGAAAAAGTCATGATTTAAGTATGGAATCATGGCTAGATTTTTATTTTTTTAATCTTTAATTTTTATTTATTTATTTAAAAAATATTTTATTTATTTGTCAGAGCACAAGCAGGGGGAGTGGCAGGCAGACAGGCTCCCGCAGGGAGCCCGCCCCATACGGGACTCGATCCCAGGACCCTGGGATCACAATCTGAGCCGAAGGCAGATGGTTAACGGACTGAGCCACCCAGGCGCCCTGTTTTTTATTTCTTAATAAACTTTTTACTTTGGAGTGATTTTAGGTTTATAGAGACATTGCAGAGGCACCACAGAGGGTCCTGTACCCCTCACTCAGTTTTCCCAGATGCCAGCCTCTCAGGTTTCCAGGATGCTTTTGTCCAAATCATGGAAGCGGCACTGGTCTGTTGACCGATGCAAGGCGCTGCCCCCAGGTGTCTATGTCGGTCCTGGTCTGGCAAGGCCCCCCTTGATGCGTTGCAGTTCTTCTCAGCCTGCTCTCGGGTGTGAGTTTCTCTGAGCCTCATTCAGCGTCTGTCTGACTTAAGGCGATGTTCTGGGCTTTCAGGCGGAAGACCACAGAGATGCTGCCCAGTTCACATCACAGCGGGGACTTGCGACATCGTGTATCTGGGGCCCGTGGCCCCTCTGCAGCCACAGTGGCTTCCATTCTTTGTCCAAAAAGATGTGGGCTTGCATGAGAGAGTGGTGGTCTTTCCTCTCCTGTCTTTTTCTCTTGAGAGGGAAATGCGGTCCTTGTGTAGACAGGGTGGTTGGTGGTGTTTTCAGGTGGATGGAATGCTGATGAATCTCAGCTGTGCCAGCTGTCACTGCACCCTGTTCTTTCCCTTGGGACCCTGGATGTCACTTGCATCGTCTTATAGATCCTGTAGCTTTTTTTTTTTTTTTTTTTTTT